>NC_057814.1:540597122-540614236 GCF_018294505.1 Triticum aestivum
AGGAAGATCGTCAACACTGACTGGCTGGAGGTAGATGAAGGCGATCTGCCCGTTCTTTGTACATCGGACGGTGCAGAAAAAATGGACTGACCTATTTGCTTTCAGTCGACTATTATTTTCATAGAATCCTGTAGTAATTTAGTGTGCCATGCATGTTGTAGAGCTATCATATGTCTCCCGTCATTTATTTCTCACCGACCTGCTATCTGCTACCTTTACACTGTACTCATTGTGCACACACTTCACCCATACTCACACTATTGTTTTTTTATGCATGGGTATTTCATACTCTGACGCAGTGTTGATAAATGCAGAAAAGAAAAGACAGAAGTCGCTCCAGTGTAATTCAAAGATAAGCACTAAGCGTTTCAGCGCTCTAATGGGTGCAGTGTCAGCAGTTGGAGACAGTAAACGTAGCTTTGCAAATGATGATCTCAATTGCCACACACAACCATCCCAGGTGCTTGCTTTAACTTCGAGCTGTCAAATGTGGTTGCATGTTGCATATGGTGTCTAGCTTGTATTGCTTCCAATTTGGTTAAATTGCATCTGCTTACTTTACACATTATACCTTGGATAATGACATGCCTTCCTGTTTTTGATACATACTACATATGTCTATTAACCATGTTCGTACATCAAACTAATGCTCTTTTGTATCCCTCGTCAATCACTTATGATGAGACAGTCGCCCGAGTGGGTTACTGTGAGACGCCCTACTCGTTTAAAGAGTGCAGTGTCATCCTCCCCACATGATTCTCAAGAAACAGCAAGGCTAAATGAAGATAGTCAACGTAGCTCTCTAGTTGATCACCGCAATTCCCCCACACCACCATCGCAGGTGCTTGCTCTTACTTGGCAGTGTGATATGTGGTTGCATGTTGCATATGGTGTCTACCTTGTAATGCTTCTAATTAGGGTAAATTGCATCTGCTTAGTTAACACATTATACCTATGAATATGACATGCCTTCCTGTTTTTGGTACATACTACGTCTTTCTATTAACCATGTTCTTACATCAAACTACTTTTCTTGTGTATCCCTCATCAATGCTCCTAATTTGTTAAATTGAATCTCCTTAGCTTACACATTATACATGTGAATATGACACGCCTTCCTGTTTTTGGTACATACAACATCTGCCTATCACACCATGTTCTTACATCAAACTACTGTTCTTGTGTATCCTGCGTCTATCGCTTATGATGAGACAGTCACGCACGTGGGTTAATATGAGACGCAATACTCTTATAAAGAATGCAATTTCATCCTCGCCACATGATTCTCAAGAAACAACAAGCCTAAATGAAGATATTGAACGTAGCTCTGTACCTGAAGACCGCACTTCCCCTACACCACCATCACAGGTGCTTGCTCTAACTTCGCAGTGTGATATGTGGTTGCATGTTGCATACGGTGTCTAGCTTGTAATGCTTCTAATTAGGGTAAATTGGATCTGCTTAGTTTACACACTATACCTGTGAATATGACATGCCTTCCTATTTTTGGTACACACTACATCTATGTGTTAACCTTGTTCTTACATGAAACTACCTCTCTTCTGTATCCTGCATCAATCACTTATGATGAGTCACCTTTATTCGTTGCATATTGCATATTATTTCTAGCCTGTTGCCATGTATTGCTTCTAATTTGGTCAAATACATTTGTTAGGGCACCCTTTTAATTTGGCAGAGTGATATTGGTTTCATCTTTCATATGGTTTCTAGCTTGCATCGATTCTAACAAGTTCAAGCACCTTGTGCTTAGTTTACACTTTATACATCATACATGTCAATATGTCACGCCGTCCTGTTTTTCATACATATTCCATCCTCCTATCATGCGGCTGCCTTACATGAAAGTAGTGTTCGTCAGTATTATGCATCAATGAGTTCTGAAGAGCAAATTTTATTCCTTTTTCTTGTGGGTTTGACTTGACAAGGCAAAATCAAGAAAGAGGAAGGCAAAGAGTAAGGAAGGCAATGATGGTGGTCTTCTGCAGCAACGTAAACGGAGCATCTGTACCGATTCTCCTTGTACTGATAGTGCATTACAAGGTCCAAGTCTCCGCTTCCCTACTCCACCATCCAAGGTGCTTGCTCTAACTTGGCAGTGTGATATCTGGTTGCATGTTGCATATGGTGTCTAGCTCGTATTGCTCCTAATTAGTGTAAACTGCATCTGCTTAGCTTACACATGATACATGTGAATATGACACGCTTTCCTGTTTTTGGTACATACTATATCTGTCTATCACACCATGTTCTTACATGAAACTACTCTTCTTGTGTATCCTGCATCAGTCACTTATGATGGGACACCTTTAAGTTGGTAGTGTGATATTGTTTTGCGTCTTGAATATGATTTCTAGCATGTATTGCTTCTAGTTTGATGAACGCCACCTATGATGAGACAATTTTAACTTGGCGGAGTGATATTGATTGCACCTTCCATATTGTGTCTTGCAGTGTTTCTAATTTGGTGAAGTGCCTTCTGCTTAGTTACCACATCATAGGTGTGAATATGTCAAGCCGTCCATTTTTTCGTACATATTCCATCCTCGTATCATGACTTTGCCTTTCATCAGAGTAGTGTTCGTCAGTATCATGCATGAATGAGTTCTGAAGAGCGAATGATATTCCTTTTTCTTGTCGGTATGACCTCACAATGCAAAATCAATAAAGCTGAAGGAAATTGGCGAGGCATTGGATGATGGTGGTCCTTCCGAGCAACTGAAACGAAGCTTCTCTACAGAATCTACTCCGCCATCCTCCCAACAAGATTCGCAAGACAACGCAAGGCTAGACAGTCAACGTAGCTGTGTAGATGATGAGCACATCTCCCCTACTCCACCATCACAGGTGCTTGCTCTAACTTGGCACTATTATATGTGGTTGCATGTTGCGTATGATGTCTAGCTTGTATTGCTTCTAACTTTGTTGAATTGCATCTGCTTACTTTACACATAATGCCTGTGAATATGACATGTGTTCCTGTTTCTACATCAGACTACTATTCTTGCATATCCCGCATCAATCACTTATGATAAGGCACCTTTAAGTCGCCACTGTGATATTGGTTGTGTCTTGCATATGATTTCTAGCATGTACTGCTTCTAATTTGTTGAAACGCCATACAGTTTGAACTTGGCAGAGTGATATTGGTTGCATCTTTCATATGGTGTCTAGCTTGCAGTGCTTCTAATTTGTTGAAATGCCTTATGCTTAGTTACCACATCATAGGTGTGAATATGTCACACCATCCTGTTTTTCATACATATTCCATCCTCGCATCATGTGTTTGCCTTTCATCCGAGTAGTGTTCGTCAGTATCATGCATGAATGAGTTCTGAAGAGCGAATTTTATTCCTTTTTCTTATCGGTTTGACTTCACAATACAAAATCATTACAGCTGAAGGAAATTAGTCCGGCAGTGGATGATGGTGGTCCTTCGGAGCAACTCAAACAGGGGGTCTCTACAGATTCTACTCCGCCATCCTCCCAACAAGATTCGCAAGACAACACAAGGCTGAACAGTCAACGTAGCTGTGTAGATGATGAGCACATCTCCCCTACTCCACCATCACAAGTGCTTGCTCTAACTTGACACTATTATATGTGGTTGCATGTTGCGCATGATGTCTAGCTTGTATTGCTTCTAACTTGAATTGCATCTGCTTACTTTACACATAATGCCTGTGAATATGACACGTGTTCCTGTTTCTAGAACATACGTGTACATGATGAGCACATCTCCCCTACTCCACCATCACAGGTGCTTGCTCTTACTTGGAACTGTTATACATGGTTGCGTTTTCCGTATGATGTCTAGTTTGTATTGCTTATGATTATGTTGAATTGCATCTGCGTAGCTTACAACTTATACCTGCAACGATCACTTACCCATAAGACACATTTAACTTGGGACTGTGATGTAGGTTGCATCTTGCATTGTCTTCTAGCTTGTACTGCTTCTAATTTCTTGAAATGACACTTACGATGAGACACTTTTTACCTGATAGGGTGATATTGGTTGCATGTTCATATGGTGCCTAGCTTTCATTTCTTCTAATTTTGTTGAAATGCCTTCCGCTTACTGTTTTTTCATACATATTCCATCCTCCTATCGTACGTGTGAATATGAAACGCTGTCTTTTTTTGTATATATTCCATCCTCCTATCATGCGCTTGCCTTACATCAAAGTAGTGTTCGTCTGTATCATGCATCAACCAGTTATGCAGAGCTAATTTTATTCATCTTCTTGTGGTTTTGACTTCATAAGGCAATATCATAAAATAGGAAGCAAAAGAGTAAGTTAGGGGATGTTGGTGGTCCTCCGGACCGACGCAAACAGAGACTCTCTAGATTTGCCACTGCTACTGCTAATGAAGTTGAAGTCCCAAGTCTACATGATGAGTTCATCTCCCATACTCCACCATCGCAGGTGCTTGCTCTAAGTTGACAGTGTGATAATTGGTTTCATGTTGCATATGTTGTCTGGCCTGTATTTCTTCTATTTTGATTAAGTTGCACGTGTTGAGTTCATACGTTATACATGTGCATATGACATGGCTTCCTGTGTCTAGAATACACTTCATCTATCTATCATACCATGTTCTTACATCAAAGTAATGCTGTTGTGTATCCCGCATCAGTCACTCATGATTGGACGCTTTTAACATGGCAGTTTGATAGTGGTTGCATCTTGCATTGATTTCAACGTTGTACTGCTTCTAATTTTTCGAATTGCCACTTATGACAAGACACTTCTAACTTGGTAGAGTAATATTGGTTGCATCTTTCATATGGTGTCTAACTTGCATTACTTCTATTTTCTTGAAAATCCTTCTGCTTAGTTTGCACATCGTAGCTGTCAATATGTCATGCCGTCCTATTTTTCTTACATATTCCATCCTCATACGGTTGTCTTACATCAAAGTATTGCTTGTCTGTATCATGCATCAATGAGTTCTGACGAGTGATTTTATTCTTTTGTGTTGTGGGTACAGCTTGACATGGCAAAGTCAAAAAAGAGCAAGGAAAATAATATAGTAGGGTGCTCTTACTCGTCGGGTGAAACGGAAAAGGTTCTGCCGTCGAGATTCTGCTGGTACTTATAGTGCAGTAGAAGGTCCAAGTCCACCGGCTAAATCTACAAACACAGTATCACCTGCTCCACCAGCTGCAGCATCCGCTTCAACTGTACCAGCATCTCGACCAGTTACTCCTTCGTTTGCTCTGGAACTGGCCGGTTCCCAAGCTGTCTTCACACCTAACACTACTTCCGAAGCACTGCTGACACAACAGGACTTGGCAAGATCAGATGAACCTCATGAGCATCAACACCAAGACGGTACCTGACCGAGTCAAGTTGCAGTTGCATGCTCCTTTATATGTACTCTCACAGTTTGATGGACACTAACACTTTCCATATTCGTTGTTGAACTAGCACCATGGCGCAAGCGGAAACAGACATCAGGGATAATGCTTGACAGATTAACAAAATCTAAAGGAGGAAGAATGGAAATCCATTTTGAGGCAGGTTTAAAAAGGCCACGTGATGCTACAGAGTCAGCCAAGTTAGTGTCAGAGGCAGCCGTTGCCGTTAGGTGTCATGCACGTATCCTCCCAACATGGATCCAGTACAGGAATGAGAAAGACAATACCCAGTTTAACACCTTCCTTGACCATTTATCCGTAAGTAATGTTATTCATCGCAATTAGTAACATTGTCTTGCTCTGTCCCATACTTTCTAGCTTCCTCCTAATAAGACTCACATTCTTTTTTCAACAGATGAGGTTCAAGTTGGATCCGAAAGATGATGCAACTAAACAAGCATGCACTCATGTTTTTCAGTCTGCTCTGCGACAATATCGGTACCACCTTAGAAAATCTCACTTTGAAGGCAAGGCTAACAATGAAATCGCCCAAACATCTCCAGTGGAATATATTATAGATGAAGACTGGACAGCCCTCGTTAAACACTGGTCTGATCCAAAGTATCAGGTAGGCTATATGTATTTGATCAGACCACATATTGAACTTGTATTTATGTATGTGCCTTACAAGTGTATCTTCTTCTAGGCTAACTGTTTGAAGAACAAAACCAGCCGTTCTAAAGTGAAATTCCAACAGACAACAGGATCTCGTAGCTATATTGCACACTGCGAGGCTCTTGTAAATAGCTGCTACTTCCTTCTTTTTTTTGTGCCATATTATCGTATCTATATTGACTTGTTCCAAATACAGAGGAAAACCCGTGCGGACCAAAAAGAACCTGAACCGAATGCAGTGCAAATCTTCAAGGATTGCCACACCAGCAAGATGAAGGGCATGAGCACACCAGTTCAAGCCGCTGTTGTAAGTCCTTACTCCTCCTGCCTTGAACTGATTGGTACTGTGATGTGTTCATTTAACTACTTGGTTTGCAGCCAATGTCAGTTACTCTGTTCACTTTTATTCGCAGTTGTCTTAACGTATCATTTCACCTTACATGGTTTAAAAGAGATGAAGGATATTCTTTTGGTCTTGATCTGTAATCTAGTTGTTATGTTCACGTGCGCACACAATGATAAAATAGCCTGTTTGTTTTATATTTGTTTGCCCATGATATGAATGATGTCTATGTTCATCCTACTTTAAACCATGTGTCTTTATCCTTAGATGTCAACGAATGTGAGGAAATAGACAATACAGTAGGCATGCTACATGGACATATGTTCCGAAAGTGATTTTATTATGTAGTTGGCACTACAATACATGCTAATGTATTACAGTAGTTCACCAAAATAAGTTATGTATAAATGTTTAACCTACTTTGTTTGTTTTTGTCTCATTAGTAACTTATCTGGTACACCAATCTACAAGTTCAAACATTCAGGAAGCTATGGAACAAATGATTGAACAGCCACAACCACCTGAAGGTGACGAGGCTACTACAGGCACAATGTCACCTCTTGCTGCAGTGCGTCAGTATCTCTCCACTAACAGTGCAAAAAGCACCTTCCTGCGTAATTCTGGGTTGGTTGTCAAGGTAACCTCATCCAAATCACCTACTGAACAAAATCTTCCTACTAGACAGAGTGATATATCTGTGCTCTAGACACTAGTCCAATCCCTAATGGACGTTGTTTCGGAAACAAGAATAGTGGTTGAGAAATGTCGTCAAGATATGAATGGTTTTGAAACCAGACTATCAGACATTCGCTTCGTTGTTCAAGAGCAATGGCGGAGAAAGGTGGAGATCGTGCTGCTCCATCAGATTCTACAGCCTGAAACATTAGCACTCAGGTCAAATGATCTGTGCTTCTATACATTTGATGGTGCTTTTATCTAGAAGGACTGTAAACTTTATGCCAACAGGCCTTTTGTTGTATGGTTGGAATTTATTTTGTTGTGATACAACATTTATGATGCTGCCTCAGGCTGTAGTAATTACGACGCTATTTTTGTATAGTGTAGGTTTATCTTAGTAATGTATTCGGCCGAAAGCTTCGTAGGAGCCCAACATGCCAACATTCGTCGGGCCCATTCCAATTGGGCTAAAAATGATTACGGGCCAAAATTGGCATGTAGCCCACTAAAAATATCTGGGCCTAAATCAGCATAAGCTTTCATATTTTTCTGGTAGGCCTGTGCCCATAGTGGGCCTTTAACAGGCCTAAACATAATTTGGGCCCTCAGTAAAAATAGGCCGTTTATAGGTGTAAATATCTCGAGCCCATAAAAAACATGGGCCTTTAATAGACCGAAAGTGAGATTGGGCCCAGATTGTGCCAAATAACCCACTGGACTTAGCAGGCCGGAATGGTGGCCCATTTACGATGCGGATCTTTGACAGGCCGAAATTCGGACGGGCCGTAAATGCGCCGACCTAATACACGGGCCTTTAACAGGCCGGAACTTCGGTCGGGCTAGATTATCGTCATTTTTATATGGGCCGTTAATGGGCCCGATATGACGTTGGGCCACATATGGCCCATTGTTTACGTCCGGTGTTAACAGGCCGAAAATGACAACAGGTAGAAAGTGGCCCAAAGCTATAGTGGGCCTATAACAGGCCGAATGTCAGACATGGCCGAACATGACCCAAATCCTTCATGGTCGTTTATGGGCCGAAAGTTTTGATGGCCTGTAAATGGGCCCAAATGAAGCCGGACCTTTAACAGGCCGGAAATACACCGGGCCGTAATTCGGCCCAATTACTTAGCGGACTGTTAACGGGCCAGAATTGACCATGGGCCGCGTTGATGACAAGTTTAGGACAGGCCGTTGAAGGCCGATTTGATAGAGAATGTTGGGCCTTTAGCTGGGCCAGCCCATTATGGTCTGCAGAATCTTGTGGGCCTTTAGCTGGGCCGGCCCATTGTGGTCCGCAAAATCTTGTGGGCCTTTAGCTGGGCCGGCCCATTATGGTCTGCAAAATCGTGTGGGCCTTTAGCTGGGCCGGCCCATTAAGGTCCGCTAAATTTTGTGGGCCTTTAGCTGGGCCGACCCATTATGGCCCGCTAAATCTTATGGGCCTTCGGTTGGGCCGGCCCATTTAAACTTTGTGAGCCACTTTTGGGCCGGTCCACGTGTCAACATATCATAGGCCCATCTCGACCGTTGGATGAGTGACACCTGTGCCAACGCGGAGCTGACGCGTGGATCCGTCAGCCAATGAGAATTTTACACGTGGAAAATCGGCATTGGTCGTGGCTGTTAACGGGTTATCGGATCCAAAATCCGACCCGATAGCTTAACGGCGTTCCATTACGGTGGATGCCACGGGTTGGTCACCCTTGACGAAAGCACTTCTGTGACGCGCGATTTATCGTCATGGAAGTGGACACTTCTGTGATGATAATTTTGGCAATGTCATGGAACACTTCTAGGACAGCATAGGTATGACTATCTTGATTCTATCATAAATTTGTCATGGATGTACATGCATGACAGAAAATGCGACCTACTGTGACAAACACGTATCATCACAGAAGTGTATTTTTTTGTAGTGATACCTACCTACCATGGCTTTCCATAGCCATTCCGAGATATATTGCCATGCAACTTACCACCGTTCAGTTTATTATGACACGCTCCATCATTGTCATATTGCTTTGCATGATCATGTAGTTGACATTGTATTTGTGGCAAAGCCACCGTTCATAATTCTTTCATACACGTCACTCTGGATTCATTGCATACCCCGGTATACCGCCGGAGGCATTCACATAGAGTCATATTTTGTTCTAAGTATTGAGTTGTAATTGTTGAGCTGTAAGTAAATAAAAGTGTGATGATCATCATTTTTAGATCATTGTCCCAAGTGAGGAAAGGATGATGGAGACTATGATTCCCCCACAAGTCGGGATGAGACTCCGGACTAAATTAAAAAAAAGAAAGTCCAAAAAAAGAGAAAAGGCCCAAAAAATGAGAGAAAATGAGAGAAGGGACAATGTTACTATCCTTTTACCACACTTGTGCTTCAAAGTAGCACCATGATCTTCATGATAGAGAGTCTCCTATGATATCACTTTCATATACTAGTGGGAAATTTTCATTATAGAACTTGGCTTGTATATTCCAATGATGGGCTTCCTCAAAATGCCCTAGGTCTTCGTGAGCAAGCAAGTTGGATGCACACCCACTTAGTTTCTTTTTGTTGAGCTTTCATATACTTATAGCTCTAGTGCATCTGTTGCATGGCAATCCCTACTCACTCACATTGATATGTATTAATGGGCATCTCCATAGCCCGTTTGATATGCCTGGTTGATGTGAGACTATCTTCTCCTTTTTGTCTTCTCCACAACCACCATTCTATTCCACATATAGTGCTATGTCCATGGCCCACGCTCATGTATTGCGTGAAGATTGAAATTTTTTGAGAACATCAAAAGTATGAAACAATTGCTTGGCTTGTCATCGGGGTTGTGCATGATTTAAATACTTTGTGTGGTGAAGATAGAGCATAGCCAGACTATATGATTTTGTAGGGATAACTTTCTTTGGCCATGTTATTTTGAGAAGACATAATTGCTTAGTTAGTATGCTTGAAGTATTATTATTTTTATGTCAATATTAAACTTTTGTCTTGAATATTCCGGATCTGAATATTCATACCACAATTAAGAGAATTACATTGAAATTATGCCAACTTTTATCATTTACTTACTCGAGGACGAGCAGGAATTAAGCTTGGGGATGCTTGATATGTCTCCAATGTATCTACAATTTTTGATTATTCCATGCTATATTATATTCTGTTTTGGACATTAATGGGCTTTATTATACACTTTTATATTATTTTTGGGACTAACCTATTAATCGGAGGCCCGGCCCAGAATTGCTGTTTTTTTGCCTATTTCAGAGTTTCGCAGAAAAAGAATATCAAACGGAGTCCAAACGGAATGAAACCTTCGGGAATGTGATTTTTGGAACGAACGTGATCCAGAGGACTTGGACCCTACGTCAAGAAAGCTACCAGGAAGCCACGAGGTAGGGGGCGCGCCCTCCACCCTCGTGGGGCCCATGTTGCTCCACCGACGTACTTATTCCTCCTATATACACCTACGTACCCCCAAACTACCAGATACGGAGCCAAAAACCTAATTCCACCGCTGCAACCTTCTGTACCCATGAGATCCCATCTTGGGGCCTTTTTCGGCGCTCCGCCGGAGGGGGCATCAATCACGGAGGGCTTCTACATCAACACCATAGCCTCTCCGATGATGTGTGATTAGTTTACCTCAGACCTTCGGGTCCATAGTTATTAGCTAGATGGCTTCTTCTCTCTTTTTGGATCTCAATACAATGTTCTCCCCCTCTCTCGTGGAGATCTATTCGATGTAATCTTCTTTTGCGGTGTGTTTGTTGAGACCGATGAATTGTGGGTTTATGATCAAGTTTATCTATGAACAATATTTGAATCTTCTCTGAATTCTTCTATGTATGATTGGTTATCTTTGCAAGTCTCTTCGAATTATCAGTTTGGTTTGGCCTACTAGATTGATCTCTCTTGCAATGGGAGAAGTGCTTAGCTTTGTGTTCAATCTTGCGCTGTCCTTTCCTAGTGACAGTAGGGGCAGCAAGGCACGTATTGTACTGTTGCCATCGAGGATAACAAGATGGGGTTTATATCATATTGCATGAGTTTATCCCTCTACATAATGTCATCTTACTTAAAGCGTTACTCTGTTCTTTTGAACTTAATACTCTAGATGCATGCTGGATAGCGGTCGATGTGTGGAGTAATAGTAGTAGATGCAGGCAGGAGTCGGTCTACTTGTCGCGGACGTGATGCCTATATACATAATCATACCTAGATATTCTCATACTATGCTCAATTCTATCAATTGCTCAACAATAATTTGTTTACCCACCGTAATACTTTTGCTCTCGAGAGAAGCCACTAGTGAAACCTATGGCCCCCAGGTCTATTTTCCATCATATTAATCTCACGTCAACTAGTTATTTCTGGCGTCGTTTATTTCGCTTTCTTTACGTTGCATCTTTATCATAAAAATACAAAAAATATTATCTTATCATATCTATCAGATCTCACTTTCGTAAGTGACAGTGAAGGGATTGACAACCCCTTTATTCGTTGGTTGCGAGGATTTTATTTGTTTATGTAGGTGCGAGGGACTCGTGCGTGGCCTCCTACTGGATTGATACCTTGGTTCTCAAAAACTGAGGGAAATACTTATGCTGCTTTACTGCATCACCCTTTCCTCTTCAAGGGAAAACCAACGCAGTGCTCAAGAGGTAGCAAAGATCTTTATCGGTCAAACCGCATAACAACATATGTTGTTCCCTTGTCATCGGTATGTTACTTGCCCGAGATTCGATCGTCGGTATCTCAATACCTAGTTCAATCTCGTTATCGGCAAGTCTCTTTACTCGTACCATAATGCATCATACCGCAACTAACTCATTAGTCACATTGCTTGCAAGGCTTATAGTATTGTGCATTACCGAGAGGGCCCAGAGATACCTCTCCGACAATCGAAGTGACAAATCCTAATCTCGATCTATGCCAACTCAACAAGTACCATCGGAGACTCCTGTAGTGCACCTTTAATATCACCCAGTTACGTTGTGACGTTTGGTAGCACACAAAGTGTTCCTCCGGTATTCGGGAGTTGCATAATCTCATAGTCATAGGAACATGTATAAGTCATGAAGAAAGCAATAGCAATATACTAAACGATCAAGTGCTAAGCTAACGGAATGGGTCAAGTCAATCACATCATTCTCTAATGATGTGACCCCGTTAATCAAATGACAACTCATGTCTATGGCTAGGAAACTTAACCATCTTTGATTCAGCGAGCTAGTCAAGTAGAGGCATACTAGTGACACTTTGTTTGTCTATATATTCACACATGTACTAAGTTTCCGGTTAATACAATTCTAGCATGAATAATAAACATTTATCATGAAATAAGGAAATATAAATAAAAACTTTATTATTGCCTCTAGGGCATATTTCCTTCAATGATGAGCCCAGATTCCGCGAAATGGCTTGAGGCCATGAAATCTGAGATGGGATCCATGTATGAGAACAAAGTGTGGACTTTGGTTGACTTGCCCGATGATCATCAAGCCATAGAGAATAAATGGATCTTCAAGAAGAAGACCGACACTGACGATAATGTTACTGTCTACAAAGCTCGACTTGTTGCGAATGGTTTTTGACAAGTTCAAGGAGTTGACTACGATGAGACCTTCTCACCCGTAGCGATGCTTAAGTTTGTCCGAATCATGTTAGCAATTGCCCATTTTATGATTATGAAATTTGGCAAATGGATGTAAAAACTGCATTCCTTAATGGATTTCTTAAAGAAGACTTGTATATGATGCAACCAGAAGGTTTTGTCGATCCTAAAGGTGCTAACAAAGTGTGCAAGCTCCAGCGATCCATTTATGGACTGGTGCAACCATCTCGGAGTTGGAATATACGCTTTGATAGTGTGATCAAAGCATATGGTTTTATACAGACTTTTGGAGAATCCTGTATTTACAAGAAAGTGAGTGGGGGCTCTGTAGCATTTCTGATATTATATGTGGATGACATATTGTTGATTGGAAATGATACAGAATTTCGGGATAGCATAAAAGGATACTTGAATAAGATTTTTTCAATGAAAGACCTCGGTGAAGCTACTATATATTGGGCATCAAGATCTATAGAGATAGATCAAGACACTTAATTGGACTTTCACAACGCACATACCTTGATAAAGTTTTGAAGAAGTTCAAAATGGATCAGTCAAAGAAAGGGTTATTGCCTGTGTTACAAGGTGTGAAGTTGAGTCAGACTCAATGCGCGACAACTGCAGAAGATAGAGAGAAAATGAAAGTCATTCCCTATACCTCAGCCATAGGTCCTATCATGTATGCAATGTTGTGTACCAGACCTGATGTGTGCCTTGCTATAAGTTTAGCAGGGAGGTACCAAAGTAATCCACGAGTGGATCACTGGACAGCGGTTAAGAACATCCTGAAATACCTGAAAAGGATTAAGGATATGGTTCTCGTTTATGGAGGTGACAAAGAGCTTGTCGTAAATGGTTACATGGATGCAAGCTTTAACACTGATCTGGATGACTCTAAGTCACAAACCGGATACGTATTTATATTGAATGGTGGAGCTGTTAGTTGGTGCAGTTCCAAGCAGAGCGTCATGGTGGGATCTACGTGTGAAGCGGAGTACATAGCTACTTCAGAAACAGCAAATGAAGGAGTTCATATCCGATCTAGGTGTAATACCTAGTGCATCGGGTCTAATGAAAATCTTTTGTGACAATACTGTAGCAATTGCCTTGGCGAAGGAATCCAGATTTCACAAGAGAACCAAACACATCAAGAGACGCTTCAACTCTATCCGCGATCAAGTCAAGGAGGGAGACATAGAGATTTGCAAAATACATACGGATCTTTATGTTTCAGACCCGTTGACTAAGCCTCTTCCACGAGCAAAACATGATCAGCACCAAGACTCCATGGGTGTTAGAATCATTAGAATGTAATCTGGATTATTGACTCTAGTGCAAGTGGGAGACTGAAGGAAATATGCCCTAGAGGCAATAATAAAGTTGTTATTTATATTTCCTTATATCATGATAAATTTTTATTATTCATGCTAGAATTGTATTAACCGGAAACTTAGTACATGTGTGAATACATAGACAAAACAGAGTGTCCCTAGTATGCCTCTACTTGACTAGCTCGTTAACCAAAGATGGTTAAGTTTCCTGACCATGGACATGTGTTGTCATTTGATGAACGGGGTCATATAATTAGAGAATGATGTGATGGACAAGACCCATCCATTAGCTTAGCATAATGATTGTTAAGTTTTATTGCTATTGCTTTCTTCATGACTTATACATATTCCTCTGACTATGAGATTATGCAACTCCCGAATACCGGAGGAACACCTTGTGTGCTATAGAACGTCACAACAACTCGGTGATTATAAAGATGCTCTACAGGGGTCTCCAAAGGTGTTTGTTGGGTTGGAATAGATCAAGATTAGGATTTTTCACTCCGAGTATCGGAGAGGTATCTCTGGGCCCTCTCGGTAATGCACATCACTATAAGTCTTGCAAGCAATGTGACTAATGAGTTAGTTACGGGATGGTGCATTATGGAACGAGTAAAGAGACATGCCGGTAATGAGATTGAACTAGGTATGATGATACCGACGATCGAATCTCGGGCAAGTAACATACCGATGACAAAGGGAATAACGTATGTTGCTATTGCGGTTTGACCGATAAAGATCTTCATAGAATATGTAGGAACCAATATGAGCATCCAGGTTCTGCTATTAGTTATTAACCGGAGATGTGTCTAGGTCATGTCTACATAGTTCTCGAACCCGTAGGGTCCGCACGCTTAACGTTCGATGATGATTTGTATTATGAATTATGTGTTTTGGTGACCGAAGTTTGTTTGGAGTTCCGGATGAGATCACGGACATGGCAAGGAGTCTGGAAATAGTCGAGAGGTAAAGATTGATATATTGGAAGGTGGTATTCAGACATCGGCATGGTTTCGAGTGGTTCGGGTATTTTACCGGAGTACCGAGGGGTTACCGAAAGCCCCCGGGAGAAGTCATGGGCCTCATGGGCCACGGGAGAGAGTGTAGCGACCAGACCTCAAACAGTCTGATCTCTGTGCATAAGTGTCATCCCTGGATCGGTAATGCTGACACACACAGTACTTGAGGATTTATAACAGAGTAGCAATCACACACTTATTACATCGAATATCTCCAAATAGAACTTATTACAATAAATATGGCTTAAGGCCATCTAAAACGATAACAGAGGAAGGCTTGGAAGATAAAGTGAGTCCATCAACTCCAACGGCATCAATGAGTGAAAGACCACGACCTAAGGCTCCTTACTCGTCGTCTGAAAAGTCTGCAACATGATACGTTGCAGCCCGAAAATGGGTCAGCACATGGAATATGCTGGCAATGTAACACAAAAGGATAATGAACAGAATAATGCTATCACTACATGCATATATGGCTGGTGGAGGCTGTAGGGTTAATATGTTTTTGCGAAATGCCAATTTTTCCCTACTGCAAAGGAATAAGTTTTATTTAACTACAAAGTTTGTTGAAAAATATTGATAAGGTAAACCCCCTCCCAATCCCAATTAAAAGTAATCATTAACAACCCATCAAATTAATTAGGTAGTGATGAGATCAACATGATAATCCAAGAACCAGATACTCAAGATGTCCATAACCGGGGACACGGCTAACCATGATTAGTTTGTACACTCTGCAGAGGTTTGCGCACTTTTCCCCACAAGACTCGATCTCCTCCGTTTGATTTCTCGCACTACATGATGTTTGAGAAACGGATGACCGAGACATAGTCTTTCAGAAGCGTTAGCACCTTACGATGGGTAGACCGTACCACCTACATCCCCTACATCTGCTAGTCTACCACTGTAAGAGTTCGCATGACTTAATCAACTATGCTAGAGCCCATAATAGCTTGTGGCTGCACACGGAAGTTTCTAGTATGAATAATCTCATGATCCCTTTGAGCCTGGGTGGCAGTCCATAGGAGAATCAGACGGTACCCCGGGATTTCCAAAAAAACAGGCAATCACTGGATTCCCCAGGTGCCTCAATCCACCCAGATGTGTATTAAAGTTGCCACCTTAAGTTGAACCATTAATTAACAATCTCACATCTGTCATGGATACACTCAAACCCAATGCACGTCTACGAGCATAGCATAGCAATATAAGCAACGTAGAAGTAACTCCCAAGGTTTGAATGCAGGGCAATAGGTTCCTACCTCATCAACTACTTCCCAATACCCACATGTTACCAATCCTACTCATGCAATGTTTGAGGGTGACACTAATGCATAAAACTGGGTATGTAATGGATATGATCAAAGTGTTACTTGCCTTGCTGATGATCCGCAAAACCTAGAGGCTCGTAGTAGCACGCTTCGCACTCCGGGAATTCTATTGCGAGCAAACAGTAGCATACATAAGCAATCAAGCAAAGACGCACAGGAAAAACTCAAATAAGAAGAATTGACCAGAAAGCGCAACTTAAGAACTCCGGTTTGCAAAAAGAATCAAATCAAACGGAGCAACGAAACTCAAACTGCGAAAGAAACAAGATTCGTTTACTAATCTGAACTAAAGTCAAACTTTACAGTACCAAAATCTTGTTCAAGTTGGTTAAACAGAAAGAGGGTTTCGATACGAAGATCTAGGCGCTTGAATCGCCTGATTCCGATAAACGGGCGAAAAGATAAACTAAAACGAAAATCGGATCAGAAATCGCGATCGAAAATAATTGTGGAAAATCCGAGAAAAAGAAAAACTGACGAATAGGCTAATGAACGAACGTTCGCTGTCTGCGGTTAAACGGTGAAAACCGTTCGTTAAAACGAACGAATGAACGGGCGTTCGCTATATAACTAAACCGAAAAAACCGATCTAAAAAAATAAACCGCGGTTCTTAAAAAAACCGTATCGTTTTCCGAAGAAAACCGGCGGCGGCGGGCGGCTACCTCCGGCAAGGCGGCGCGGGCGGCGGCGGCGGCGCTACGTGCGAGGCGAGGCGGCGGCGGC
>NC_057814.1:540614774-540709564 GCF_018294505.1 Triticum aestivum
CGGCGGATCGGGCGGGCTAGGGTTTCGGGCGGCGGCAGTGCTGGTTTGGGCTGCGGTGGGCTCGGCCGGCGCGGCTTATAAAGCCCCCCCCCTCGGGCGGAGTCCCGCTCGGGTACGGCCCGGAGTCGGTTTGACTTTTTTAAAAATAAGAAAAGAAATACTAAACGGACTCCAAAAACTCCGAAATAAATTTTCCCCGTCCTCTAAAAATAGGCCAGACAAGGTGAACATTTATTTGGGCCTAAAATGCAATTTTGAAAAACACATATTTTTCCTAATTCAAATAAAATAGCGACAAAACACCGAATAAAATCCAATATTTGATTTTAATATTTTTCCTCCAATATTTCATTTATTTTGGAGAAGTCATATTATCTCCTCTCATATATTTGAATACGAAATATTTTCGGAGAGAAAAATAATTAAAACAAATAATCCTCGTTTCAATATTTGATAAAATTCAAATATGAAAACAGGGAAATCCCCAACTCTCTCCGAGGGTCCTTGAGTTGCTTAGGATTTCGAGGATCGTGAAATGAAATGCAGCAAAAAATATGATATGCATGAATGATCTATGTATAACATTCCAAATTGGAAATTTGGGATGTTAGAAACCTACCCCCCTTAAGATGAATCTTGCCCTCGAGATTCGGGTTGGCTAGAAAATAGGTGTGGGTGGTCTTTCCGTAGGTCTTCCTCTCGTTCCCAAGTACCTTCATCCTCGGTATGGTGACTCCACTGAACTTTGCAGAACTTGATTACTTTGTTGCGCGTAACTCGGCTGGCAAACTTGAGTATCTTGACTGGTTTCTCCTAATATGTCAAATCACTATCCAACTGTATCGCTTCTAGCGGCACTGTATCTCTTAGAGGAATATCAGCCATCTCCGCGTGGCACTTCTTTAACTGAGAAACGTGGAAGACATCGTGAACTCCGGACAATCCTTCGGGTAATTCCAACTTGTAGGCAACTTCTCCCATACGTTCCAAAACTCTATATGGTCCCACAAAACGTGGTGCTAACTTTCCCTTAACTCCAAAGCGCTTCACTCCTCGAAGTGGTGATACTCGAAGATACACTCTGTCTCCGACTTCGTAGACTGTCTCCTTGCGTTTGGAATCCGCGTAACTCTTCTGCCTGGATTGGGCTACCTTGAGTCTATCGCGAATCAGCTTAACCTTCTCTTCAGACTCTTTAATCAAATCTGGTCCAAACAACTGTCAGTCTCCAACTTCGTCCCACAACAACGGTGTTCTGCACCTCCTTCCGTACAGTGCTTCGAAAGGGGCCATCTTCAAACTGGCTTGATAACTGTTGTTATAAGAGAACTCTGCATAAGGCAAATTATCGTCCCAACTAGATCCATAGTCTAGCGCACAAGCTCTCAACATGTCCTCCAGAATCTGATTTACTCTTTCAGTCTGTCCATCTGTTTGCGGGTGAAAAGCTGTACTGAACTCTAGTCTGGTTCCCAAAGTTTCATGCAACTGATTCCAAAACTTTGAAGTAACTGGGTTCCTCTATCTGATACAATGGTCCTCGGAACTCCATGCAGACATACGATCCTGGTCATGTATATCTTTGCCAACTTAGCACTGGTGTAAGTGGTCTTCACTGGGATGAAATGAGCTACTTTCGTCAAACGATCGACTACAACCCATATCGAGTCATAGCCTGAACGAGTCTTGGGTAATCCCATGATAAAATTGATGCCTAGTTTATCCCACTTCCATTCGGGTATAGGCAATGGCTGTAGCAATCCTGCTGGCTTCTGATGTTCTGCCTTCACTCTCTGACATACATCACATACGGCTACATACTCGCAATATCCTTCTTCATTCCGGTCCACCAGAAACTATCCTTCAAATCCAGATACATCTTGGTATTTCCTGGGTGAATCGAATATGGTGAATCATGGGCCTCTTGCAGAATCAACTTCCTGATCTCCTGATCATTGGGCACATATACGCGGTCCTCAAACCATAAGGTATCGTGCTCATCCTCACGAAATCCTTTAGCCTTTCCTTTACTCATCCTTTCCTTTATCTCGGCAATCTCCTTGTCCGTCTTCTGAGCTTCTCTGATCTTATCCATCAAGGTAGACTGAATTTCCAAGGCTGCTACATAACCTCTTGGAACTATCTCCAAACACAGCTCACAAAGGTCTTCTGCTAACTCCTTGGGTAACTCTCCGGTCATGAGGGTATTTACATGACTCTTGCAGCTCAACGCATCAGCTACTACGTTAGCCTTTCCTGGATGATAATGCAATCTCATATCATAATCCTTAATGAGCTCTAGCCATCTCCTCTGTCTGAGATTCAGCTCCTTCTGCGTGAAGATATACTTCAAACTCTTGTGATCCGTGTATACCTCACAATGGTTTCCGATGAGAAAATGTCTCCATGTTTTCAACGCATGCACTACGGCTGCTAACTCCAAATCATGCGTAGCATAATTTAACTCATGGGGTTTAAGCTGTCGTGAGGCATACGAAACAACTCTTCCCTCCTGCATAAGTACGGCTCCAAGTCCTCGACGTGAAGCGTCGCAATACACTTCATAATCTTTGCGTTGATCTGGTAGAATCAACACTGGTGATGTAACCAAGCGTCTCTTCAACTCCTGAAAACTGGCCTCACAATCCTCAGTCCAATTGAATTTGGTGTCCTTCTTCAACAATTCCGTCATAGGCTTTGCAATCTTTGAGAAATTCTCAACGAACCTTCGGTAGTATCCTGCGAGTCCAAGAAAACTCCGGATCTCTCCAACTGTCGTGGGTGACTCCCAATTTGTCACAGTGACAACTTTGGTGGGGTCTACTGCTATTCCTTCCCCGGGTATAACATGTCCAAGGAATCCGACTTCCTTCAGCCAAAACTCACACTTGCTGAACTTGGCGTATAGCTGATGTTCCCTGAGCTTCCCAAGTACCAAACGCAAATGCTCTTTATGTTCCTCTTCGTTCTTAGAGTAGACCAGAATATCATCAATGAACACCACGACGAACTTATCCAAAACTCCATAAACACCTTGTTCATCATGTTCATTAAATAGGCAGGTGCGTTAGTCAGACCAAATGACATAACGGTGTACTCATACAACCCGTACCTCGTTGTAAAAGTTGTCTTAGGTATATCCTGCTCTCGAATCTTCAGCTGGTGGTACCCTGATCGCAGATCGATCTTAGAAAACACTTTAGCTCCTTTTAACTGGTCAAAAAAATCATTGATCGTCGGCAGTGGGTACTTGTTCTTGATGGTCACCTCATTCAATCCACGGTAATCAACAACCATCCTTAACGATCCATCCTTCTTCTCCACTAGAAGTACTGGTGATCCCCAAGGTGACGAACTTGGGCGAATATATCCCTTATCCAGTAACTCCTTAATCTGCTTCTTAATTTCCTCCAAATCCTTTGCGGGCATTCTGTACGGTCTCTTAGATATTGGCCCTGTGCCTGACAAAAGTTCAATCAAAAACTCAATGTCTCTATCTGGGGGCATGCCTGGGAACTCTTCTGGAAATACATCCGGAAAATCCTTCACCACTGGTACTTCCTCCTGTACAACTCCTGATAAGGAATTTACTTGACTCCTATTCGGCACATGCCGGGATACATATACTTGATCCTTCTTCCTTCTGGGGTGGTGAACAAAATCGACTTACTGGCGCAATCAATGTTCCCTCCATACTTTGATAACCAATCCATGCCTAGTATCACACCCAATCCTTGTGACTCCAATACTATTAGGTCTGAGGGGAACAAGTAGTTACCAATCCTTAATGGTAACCGATCACACCATAGGTTGGCCATATACTCTGCTCCTGGTGAGGTTACTACCATGGGTGACCTAAGGGCTTGGGTTGGCAGTTTAAACTTATCCACGAATCACTTTGATATGTATGAATGCGATGCACCAGTATCAAAAAGTACATCTGCAGTAAATGACTTAACCAAAAACTTACCTATTACTGCCTCGGGTTGTGCTTCAACCTCCTCCACGTTAACGTGGTTCACTTGTCCCCTGGTGCAAGGGTTGGGCTTCTTCCCAGAGCTTCCATTGCCATTTCCATTCTTAGCTGCATCTGTAGCGACGTCATCTGGGGCATAACGTGCTAACTTACTAAACACATCCACATATTGGCCAACAATGCGCCCTCCTTGGCGTAAGTTGCGAAACTCACGCTTCTTCATGGCCATAGCTCCTGCTGAAACATGGGCAGTGCGAAAATCCTGCCAGAACTGGTCCCATGTCACAGTGTCAATAGGGTAAGTGACTATGAAATTCTCCCACCCAGATGTTGCGTGTCCATCAAGCTGATGTGCGGCAAAATGCACTCCCTCTGCATCTGTGCATCCTGTAGTGGTCAACTCCCTATCAATCGTGCGAAGCCAATCATCTGCAACAATCGGCTCGGTGCTACTGGAGAACACCGGTGGATTCAGCCTAAGAAAACAGGCTAAGTGGTCAACTGGTGGGGGTGGTGGTGGGTTGTTGTTGTTGTTGTTCCCCTGGTTCTGATTCTAGACTAGTATCTACATCAATGCATTCTGCTGCTGGATCAACTAAGTGAGCTCCGGTGGGAAAGCAAATCCATTGTCGCGTCTCGGAGGCATCTGCTGGGTTTAGAAAAGATGAGAAAACAGAATAGAATGAGGTCTAGAGGGGAAACACTACCCATATGCACATGAGACAAACACAAACATATCACTCAATCAATCAAACAAAGGCATACAATCGGTCTAGAACTACCGTTACAAAAGTATTTGGACTATACTATATACATGGTGGAATACTACTACTGATTTGGTGGTCTACTAGAAAAATATTGATCGGTCGAAGACTCCATGATATCTGCTCCAGCTTCATCAACAGAGTCATCATCGCTATCGTCAGGGTCTGAGTCTGTGTCGTCGATGATGATGTAGTTCTCCGGGCAAGTGGAATCGTCATCTTCTCCTCCTGGCGTAGGGTCTCCCATGAAAACTCCTAGCTTCTTTGTTAGGTTGCCATTCTTCTCCACTAGTGCGACGATTTCCTCCATATAATCCTCGCGTGTAGCCTTGATTTCTTCCTCCAGTTCCATGATCCTTGTCATTGCTTTCTTCAAATCCGCCATGCCTGCGCACATCTGGTTCTCCTGGTGTCGAATGTGCTGGTTTAAATCCTGGATGAAAGAGGCAATCGATCTATCCTTCCTGGTGCTGATCATCTCCCATTGCTCATCTCGGCGCCCACAAATCTGGTAGATTGTATCCTTGAGATCATTGTGGTAAACTTCTCCAATGCGTCCCATGGTAATGTGAGCTGCCATACTCTTTCCTAGACTCCAGGTTGGTGCATCGAAAGAAAACTCTATGGGCTCAGTGACTGGCGTGAATGTCCGTCCTAGAACTTGAACTTGAATCATCCAGCGCTCCTCTTCTGGTAAAGTGGCGTTGTAGGTCCCGGTGAAGCTTGGTATTCCAATGTTCAGGTACTTAGTAACTTCCTTCAAGTGGCGTCCAAATGGGGTGTCTTCATCCGGTTGCATGAACTTAATCCTTGCATCCGCCATCCTAAAGAGTAGAAAATGGAGAGGAGTTAGAAATGAGAAGTGAGTAGTGATCTAGGGCTTTAGCTTAGTGGTCGTGTCCTACAGCCAGCGTGTGCTCTGATACCATCTTTGTAGCGACCAGACCTCAAACAGTCTGATCTCTGTGCATAAGTGTCATCCCTGGATCGGTAATGCTGATACACACAGTACTTGAAGGATTTATAACAGAGTAGCAATCACACAGTTATTACATCGAATATCTCAAAAGAGAACTTATTACAATAAATATGGCTTAAGGCCATCTAAAAGGATAACAGCGGAAGGCTTGGAAGATAAAGTGAGTCCATCAACTCCAACGGCATCACTGAGTGAAAGACCACGACCTAAGGCTCCTTACTCGTTGTCTGAGATGTCTGCAACATGATACGTTGCAGCCCGAAAATGGGTCAGCACATGGATTATGCTGGCAATGTAACACAAAAGGATAATGAACAGAATAATGCTATCACTACATGCATATATGGCTAGTGGAGGCTGTAGGGTTAATATGTTTTTGCAAAAAGCCAATTTTTCCCTACTGCAAAGGATAAGTTTTATTTAACTACAAAGTTTGTTGAAAAATATTGAGAAGGTAAACCCCCTCTCAATCCCAATTAAAAGTAATCAATAACACCCCATAAAATTAATTAAGTAGTGATGAGATCAACATGATAATCCAAGAACCAGATACTCAAGATGTCCATAACCGGGGACATGGCTAACCATGATTAGTTTGTACACTCTGCAGAGGTTTGCGCACTTTTCCCCACAAAACTCGATCTCCGCCGTTTGATTTCTCGCACTACATGATGTTTGAGAAACGGATGACCGAGACATAGTCTTTCAGAAGCGTTAGCACCTTACGATGGGTAGACCGTACCACCTACATCCCCGACATCTGCTAGTCTACCACTGTAAGAGTTCACACGACTTAATCAACTATGCTAGAGCCCATAATAGCTTGTAGCTGCACACGGAAGTTTCTAGTATGAATAATCTCATGATCCCTTTGAGCCTGGGTGTCAGTCCATAGGAGAATCACACGGTACCCCGGGATTTCCAAAAAAACAGGCAATCACTGGATTCCCCAGGTGCCTCAATCCACCCAGATGTGTATTAAAGTTGCCACCTTAAGTTGAACCATTAATTAACAATCTCACATCTGTCATGGATACACTCAAACCCAATCCACGTCTACGAGCATAGCATAGCAATATAAGCAACGTAGAAGTAACTCCCAAGGTTTGAATGCAGGGCAATAGGTTCCTACCTCATCAACTACTTCCCAATACCCACATGTTATCAATCCCACTCATGCAATGTTTGAGGGTGAAACTAATGCATAAAACTGGGATTATAAGGGATATGATCAAAGTGTTACTTGCCTTGCTAATGATCCGCGAAACCTAGAGACTCATAGTAGCACGCTTCGCACTCCGGGAATTCTATTGCAAACAAACAGTAGCATACATAAGCAATCAAGCAAAGACGCACGGGCAAAACTCAAATAAGAAGAATTGACCAGAAAGTTCAACTTAAGAACTCCGGTTTGCAAAAAGAATCAAATCAAACGGAGCAACGAAACTCAAACTGCGAAAGAAACAAGATTCGTTTACTAATCTGAACTAAAGTCAAATTTTACAGTACCAAAATCTTGTTCAAGTTGGTTAAACAGAAAGAGGGTTTTGAGACGAAGATCTAGGCGCTTGAATCGCCTGATTCCGATAAGCGAGCGAAAAGATAAACTAAAACGAAAATCGGATCAGAAATCACGATCGAAAATAATCGCGGAAAATCCGAGAAAAAGAAAAACTGACGAACAGGCTAACGAACGAACGTTCGCTGCCTGCGGTTAAACGGTGAAAACCCTACGTTAAAACGAACGAACGAACGGGCGTTCGCTATATAACTAAACCGTAAAAAAACCGATATAAAAAAATAAACCGCGGTTCTTAAAAAACAGTACGGTTTTCCGAAGAAAACCGGCGGCGGCGGGCGGCTACCTCCGGCAAGGCGGCGCGGGCGGCGGCGGCGACGGATCGGGCGGGCTAGGGTTCCGGGCGGTGGCGGCACTGGTTTGGGCTGCGGTGGGCTCGGCCGGCGCGGCTTATAAAGCCCCCCCGGGCGGACTCCTGCTCGGGTATGGCCCGGAGTCGGTTTGAGTTTTTTTATTTTTTAAATTCCAACGTGTAGAAAAGGTAAGAAAAGAAATACTAACCGGACTCCAAAAACTCCGAAATAAATTTTCCCCGTCCTCTAAAAATAGGCCGGACAAGGTGAACATTTATTTGGGCCTAAAATGCAATTTTGAAAAACACATATTTTTCCTAATTCAAATAAAGTAGCGACAAAACTCCGAATAAAATCCAATATTTGATTTTAATATTTTTACTCCAATATTTCATTTATTTTGGAGAAGTCATGTTATCTCCTCTCATATATTTGAATACGAAATATTTTCAGAGAGAAAAATAATTAAAACAAATAATCCTCGTTTCAATATTTGATAAAATTCAAATATGAAAACAGGGAAATCACCAACTCTCTCCGAGGGTCCTTGAGTTGCTTAGGATTTCGAGGATCACGAAACGAAATGCAGCAAAAAATATGATATGCATGAATGATCTATGTATAACATTCCAAATTGGAAATTCGGGATGTTACAGAGGGGACAGCCTGGGGTGCCCCCCCATGGGAGTCCGAATAGGACTAGGGGAGGGGGCGGCGCCCCCTTTCCCTATTTCCCTCTCTATCTCCCACTCCTTCCTTCTCCCCTCTGATGAAGAAAGGAAAAAGGGGAGCGAATCCTACTAGGAGTGGAGTCCTAGTAGGACTCTCCCCCCATGGCGCGCCCCTCTTGGCCGGCCGCCACCTCCACAGGGGCAGGGGGCACCCCATAGCACATCAATTGTTCTCGTAATCGTGTGCGGTGCCCCCCTCCATGGTTTACTCCTCTGGTCATAGCGTCGTATTGCTGGGGCAAAGCCCTGCGCGGATCACATCACCATCACCGTCACCATGCCGTCGTGCTGGCGGAACTCTCCCTCGACCCTCTGCTAGATCAAGAGTTCGAGGGATGTCATCGAGCTGAACGTGTGCTGAACTCGGAGGTGCCGTACGTTCGGTACTAAATCGGTTGGATCGTGAAGACGTTCGACTACATCAACCGCGTTAACCTAACGCTTACGCTTTCGGTTTACGAGGGTACGTGTACACACTCTTTCCCTCTCGTTGCTATGCATCTCCTAGATAGAACTTGCATGAGCATAGGAATTTTTTGAAATTGCATGATACGTTCCCCAACAGAACCTATGAACTATGAAGAAGCTATGATGAGCCCAGATTCCGCAGATGGCTTGAGGCCTTGAAATCTGAGATAGGATCCATGTATGAGAACAAAGTGTGGACTTTGGTGGACATGCCCAATGATCGGCAAGCCATTGAGAAGAAATGGATCTTCAAGAGGAAGAAGGACGTTGATGGTAGTGTTACTATCTACAAAGCTCGACTTGTCGCAAAAGGTTTTTGACAAGTTCAAGGTGTTGACTACGATGAGATTTTCTCACTCGTATCGATGCTTAAGTCTGTCCGAATCATGTTAGCAATTGCCACATTTTATGAAATCTGGCAAATGTATGTCAAAACTGCATTCTGTAATGGATTTATTAGAGAAAAGTTGTACATGATGCAACCAGAAAGTTTTGTCGATCCTAAAGGTGCTAACAAAGTGTGCAAGCTCCAGCGATCCATCTATGGACTGGTGCAAGCATCTCGGAGTCAGAATATACGCTTTGATGAGTTGATCAGAGCATATAGTTTTATACAGACTTTCGGAGAAGCCTGTATTTACTAGAAAGTGAGTGGGAGCACTACAACATTTCTGGTAAGTATATGTAAATGACGTATTGTTAATCAGAAATGATGTAGAATTTTCTGGAAAGCATAAATGAGTGTTTGAAAGGAGTTTTTCAAAGGAAGACCTCAGTGAAGCTGCTTACATATTGGGCATCAAGATCTATAGAGATAGATCAAGATGCTTGATAAAACTTTCGATGAGTACATACCTTGACAAGATTTTGAAGAAGTTCAAAATGGATCAGTCAAAGAAAGGGTTCTTGCCTGTGTTGCAAGGTGTAAAGTTGAGTTAGACTCAAAACCCGACCACGGCAGAAAATAGGAAGAGAATGAAAGTCATTCCCTATGCCTCAGCCATAAATTCTATAAAGTATGCTATGCTGTGTACCAGACCTATTGTGTACCTTGCCATGAGTTTGGCAAGGGGGTACGATAGTGATCCAGGAGTGGATCACTGGACAGTGGTCAAATTTATCCTTAGTTACCTAAGAGGACTAAGGAAATATTTCTCGGTTATGGAGGTGATAAAGAGTTCGTCGTAAAGAGTTACGTCGATGCAAGCTTTTACACCGATCCGGATGACTCCGAGTCTCAATCTGGATACATATTGAAAGTGGGAGCAATTAGCTAGAGTATCTCCATACACAACATTGTACACATAGAAAATTTGCAAAATACATACAGCTCTGAATGTGGCAGACCCGTTGACTAAACTTTTCTCACAAGCAAAACATGATCACACCTTAGTACTCTTTGGGTGTTAATCACATAGCGATGTGAACTAGATTATTGACTCTACTAAACCCTTTGGGTGTTAGTCACATGGCGATGTGAACTAATCACATAAAGATGTGAACTATTGGTGTTAAATCACATGACGATGTGAACTAGATTATTGACTCTAGTGCAAGTGGGAGACTGAAGGAAATATGCCCTAGAGGCAATAATGAAGTTGTTATTTATATTTCCTATCATGATAAATGTTTATTATTCATGCTAGAATTGTATTAACTGGGAACTTGATACATGTGTGGATACATAAACAAAACACAGTGTCCCTAGTAAGCCTCTACTAGACTAGCTCGTTAATCAAAGATGGTTAAGTTTCCTAACCATAGACATGTGTTGTTATTTGATGAATGGGATCACATCATTAGGAGAATGATGTGATGGACAAGACCCATCCATTAGCTTAGCATAATGAGCGTTAAGTTTTATTGCTATAGCTTTCTTCATGGCATATACATATTCCTTTGACTATGAGATTATGCAACTCTCGGATACCGGAGGAGTACCTTGTGTGCTATCAAATGTCACAACATAACTGGGAGATTATAAAGATGCTCTACAGGTATCTCCAAAGGTGTTTGTTGGGTAGGCATAGATCGAGATTAGGATTTGTCACTCCGAGTATCGGAGAGGTATCTCTGCGCCCTCTCGGTAATGGACATCATGATAAGCCTTGCAAGAAATGTGACTAATGATTTAGTTGTGGGATGATGCAGTACGGAACGAGTAAAGAGACTTGCTGGTAACGAGATTGAACTAGGTATGAAGATACTGACGATCGAATCTCGGGCAAGTAACATACCGATGACAAAGGGAATAACGTATGTTGTCATTACGGTATGACCGATAAAGATCTTCGTAGACTATGTGGGAACCAATATGAGCATCCACGTTCCGTTGTTGGTTATTGACAAGAGAGGTGTCTCGGTCATGTCTACATAGTTCTCGAACCCGTAGGGTCCGCACGCTTAATGTTCGATGATGATTTTGTATTATATGAGTTATATGATTTGGTGACTTAATTTTGTTCGGAGTCCCGGATGAGATCACGGACATGAAGAGGAGTCTCAAAATGGCCGAGAGGTAAAGATTGATATATTGGATGATAGTATTCGGACACCGGAAGTGTTCCGGATTGTATCGGGCACATATCGGAGTACCGGGGAGTTACCGGAACCCCCCCCCCCGGGAAGATATGGGCCATATGGGCCATAGGAGGGAGGCACCCCAGCCCACAAAGGGGTAGTGCGCCCCCAAAGGGAAGGAGGCCGAATTGGACTAGGGGAGGGGGCGGCTCCCCCCTCTCCTTCTCCCCCTCTCTCTCTTTCCCCCTTTCCCCCTCCGGTAAAAGGAAAGGGGGGCCGAATCCAACTAGGAGCCCATGTAGGATTCCTCCTGATTGGGCGCGCCTAGGGCCGGACTCCTCCCCCTCCCTCATTAATATACGTGGGGGTGCCTACAACACACAACATTGATTCCTAGCCGTATGCGGCGCCCCTCTCCACAGTTTATGCCTCCCGTCATACTGTCGTAGTGCTTAGGCGAAGCCCTGCGCGGATCACTTCACCATCACCGTCACCACGCCGTCGTTCTAAACAAACTCTCCCTCGACGCTTTGCTGGATCAAGAGTTCGAGGGACGTCATCGAGCTGAACTTGTGCAGAACTCGGAGGTGCCATACGTTCGGTGCTTGATCTGTCGGAACAAGAAGATGTTCGACTACATCAACCGCGTTGTCAAACGCTTCCGATTTCGGTCTACGAGGGTACATGGACACACTCTCCCCCTCTCGTTGCTATGCATCTCCTAGATAGATATTGCGTGAGCGTAGGATTTTTTTTTGAAATTGCATGCTACGTTCCCCAACACGGGCGGCGGCGGCGTCGGTGGCCGTAGCAGCGGCGGTGTTGTGGGTGGGTACGGAGACCTTCCCGGACTCGCGAGCGATGCGCACAGAGGAATCGACGGTGGGGGCTCCAGTTCTTCATCTTACTACAGTGACGATGACGAGGGCATGGAGGTGCCGCTGTCCATGAAGCAGCGGCTGCGCCTGGCTGAGATTTGGGTGGCCAACCCTACCACGAGCCATCACTGGACCGATGGATATATTGGGTGGTGTTCTGTAAGTCCTCTCTCCTCTCTCCTTTCTGCCATGATTCGGGCTAGGGTTAGGTTTCCTCAAAATGTGCAATTTTGATGTCCATTGTAGTTTGGATGTTGTTTGGGATGTTAGGATTCACTTCGATGCTCAGCATAATTTGGATAGGAAGATATGCAGCTTAGATGTCACATTCCTGAATCTATACGCACTAATGCAAACACAAGGATTTAACTTGAGTGATGAATTGTACCACATGGGGAATAATTGCATAGGAGTGCAGAGAGAGCATGGCCTAGATTTTATAGACAAAAACATCAAGTTGCAGCAAATTAAGAAGCAGAATGAGGACAGTTTAGTTCTGAATTTTTTAGTGAGGGCAGCATCATTTGTCAGTGTTGTATCTCATAGAGAAGAGGAACAATTAGCTACAGTTTTATATGAACCACCTGTTGTGTATGATCTGAGAGATCCTCCTGTGCTTGCTATTGATGATCATGGTGTTGTTTTTGAGAGTCAAAGCAGCAACAGTAGTGCAGTACAACCTACTAGTATCTGCACACAAGAGAGTAGAAATGTTATCAAGAGGAAGCTCAGATCTGTGGTGGAAAAAGAGGCAGAGGAGGGTGAAAGTGCAATCATGCCCTTAATCTTATTTTGATGTTGATGACAACATGCATATATGGGACTAATCATGTTTATTAAGTATATCTCAGGATTATGTCTCAAAGCCGTGTGTGGATCATGACTAGGGACAAATGCATATAACTCAAGATCGGAGATACAAAACAATAGCGTTGGCTTTGTTTACAGTTTTTCTTGAGTATAGGGATCCCGCACTATTAAGAGGGGATCGTTGGATCTAGTGAAAGATTTGCTCAAAACCCACCAACTCCATTTTTCACCGGACGTCCGGTACTCTACAGACGTCTGATCCCTCTCAGTTGTCCGGACGTCTGGCTCTCCACGGTCATCCGGTGTTTCTTCACAGAACGATATTCACTGATGTTCGTGCTTCTCCGGACGTCCGGTCGCCGGATGTCCGTTTTCTCCGGAGGTCCGAAACTTTCTCAACAGAACATTTTTTACGGATATCCGGTCATCTACGGATGTCCGGTCACCGGACGACCAAAACGTCTCGGACGTCCGTTGGCTATGTGCCGATTCATGGCTTGTGATTCTCCAGTGTCCAGATGACCGATGTCTGTCGGACGTCCGGACCTATCTGTGCCACCGGACGTCCGGTCCTGTCCGGACGTCCGACGTATCCTGTGCACTTGAGTTGCTCAAACGGTTACTTTTCCACTACCACTATATATAGCCTTCTCCCCCCACGGGATAAGGTTCACCATTCACTTTGAGCTTGCCAAGAACACTTTTCACTCTCTCTCTCTCTCTCAATCCTCTACACCAAATCCTAGAGCCCCAAGTGATTTGGGAACATTTGAGAGAAGTTCTCCAATCAAGTGATAGATCCACTCCTTCCCCTTCTTCTCACCAAAGGAATGTGTGATTTGAGAAAGTCTTGAGCTTTTCTCCATCGATCTTGTTACTCTTGGAGGTTGGAGACTCCTAGGCAGTAGGAGTCATTCGGAGAGGAATCAACCATTGTGATTACCCCCTAAAAAGTTTGTGAAGGTTTGGAGACCACCTCAAGGTCTACCACTAGTGGTTGGGAAACGCCTTCGTGGTGCTGTCTCAAAGGGAGAATAGGGTGAGCCTTCGTGGCGTTGGTGTGCCTTCGTGGTAACATCCACCTCTCTAACGGTGATTAGCTTCCCTCCAAGGAAGTGAACATCGGCATACATCCTCATCTCTCGGAGTTGCGGTTATTCCTAACCCTAACTCTCTACTTGTGGTTACTTGTCGTTTAATCCTCACTTATATCTATTGTGTTTGCTTATTCATTTAGTTGTGTTACTTGACTATCTTGCTTAGCTCCTAGCATCTCACTTGCAATTGTTAGGATCAATTTCATATTCCGCATTATTGCCTAAAATTGCTAAGTAACAATTAAAAATTTGTAGTTGTACCTATTCACCCCCCTCTAGGTCCATCTCGATCCTTTCAATTGGTATCAGAGCCTCGTGCTCTATTCTTGTGGCTTAACCGCCCTAGAGTGAGATGAACCCTGATGGGAGTCCCTTGTTGCAGATCCGAAGGATAAAGGTGAGGCTTCTTCAGAAGTCAAGTCCTTTACTTCTGAGGATCTGGAACGGGCCCTTCCTAAGCAAAAAGAGGAGCATGATGATTCTCTTGAGGCCTTGGTCCAAATGAGACTAGCCACGTTGTCCATGGTGCTTGCACCACTTTCTGGTGGTGCGGCTTCGAGGCCAACTGTGCCTACTCCGTCACTTGGTCTACAACCTCCTAGCAATGATCACTCCAGTGTTCCTTGGCTTTATGCAAGACCACAAGTTGAGAAACCAAAATATAACCCTCAAGGCAAACCTCCTTTACTTGATGCCACTTCTGATTTTGCCTTGTGGAGAGTTGCTATGCAGGATCATCTTCAATATGGAAATGATGAGATGTTGGAGATCTTGGAGTATGGTTACCATGTGGTTGATCCAAAGAATCCTACACCAAGAGAAATTTATGACAAGAATCTCAATGAAACTGCAACCATGTGTATAAGGAGAGGTATGGTTGAAAAGCAAAGGAGAACTTTCATACACATCACAAGTGCCAAGGAACTATGGGAAAGTATTATAAGATCCGAGACCGGTACCTCCACCCTCCGGAGTGCTCAATATGAAATTGCCAAGGGGCAATTGCAAAACTTTTGTATGGAGTAAGGTGAAACTCCCAATCAACTCCTTGAGCGTCTCATGACTCTCACCGCCGACATTGAGTCGTGTGAGTGTGACAAGACACAAGATGGGTTCAACATGACTAAGCGATTCCTTGTGGACAAGTTGCTTCATGCCCATATCACCACCAAATGGTGTGGGACATAAGACAACACTATGCCTTCAAGGAAATTACTACAGATGACATCATATCCACCTTCCAACTATTTGAAGAGTCAAAGGAAAATGCTACAAAACATCTTGCCATGCATGGTACTCCAACATCAAAGATCAATCTTGCATTGAACGCCAAGCATGTATGTGAAGATGAGCAAAGTGAAGAAGATGATGATGATGATGAAGATGGTGATGAGGCTGAATCCGATGAGGGCCCTTCATATGAAGACATGGCTCTCTTTGTCAAGAAGTTTAGCACAGGAAAATTCAAAGGAAGATCCCAGAAGAAGAAAGTGAGAAAATGCTACAACTGTGAAGAAACCAACCACTTCTCCAATGAGTGCCCTTATGAGAAGAGAGAAGATAAACCAAGGTTTCCCAAGACCTTTCCCAAGAAGAAGTTGCCAAATCCTTTGAACTCCAAGCTCAAGAAGAGAGATGGGAAAGCAATGGTTGCTCAACAAGAATCCGATCCGGAGGATGTTAGTGGTGTTGCCGGAGTTGCTCAAGATTCTCAAAACACGTTAAGGCTAGTCAACAAGAGTGGTGATGTTGTCACCTACAACTACATGAAGGACTACAAGGGCAACGCTCACAAGTGCCTAATGGCAGAGGCCATGATAGAAGATGAAGAGGACCAAAGCTCTCCTGACAAGGTCAAGGTAACCCCACGATCAAACCCTCCTCTTTTCACTCCTCCTACACCTAGTGATGAGTATCTTGATGCGGAGGATAGTTATGAGGATGATGATATAGATGATCCTATGCTTGCTAAACTAAATAAGTTCATGTGCTCCCTCAAAGGAAAGAAGCTCACTATGTTTCGTATGCTTATGGAGATGGTGAGTAAGAACACCATCACCATTAAGGAACTCGAAACCCTCATTACCGAGGAAAAGGAAAAATATGAAATCCTTGAGCGGAAAGTCCAATATGAGGAATCACGAAATGATGAACTATGCTTGAAAATTGGTGCAAACATTGATGTATATACTAAATATCTTGGCTCCTTGAAAAAGGCTATTGACTCTTGCGAAGAGTTGATGAATGATTAAAGTAAGCTTGTGAAGTCTAATACTTCTCTCTCTAAGGATTGTGAGCTCCTATCCGTGTCCCTCAAGACTAAGGAAGAAGAGCTCACCCTTCTTAAAGAGTTTTGAGACGCTCAAGCTTACTTATCTTGAAACTCTAGCCAAGGCTTACTCTTCTCCTATTATCAATGTTGATGCATGTACTACTAACTCTAGTAGTGATCTAGCATCTATTCCTGAGGAGAATCACTTTCTCAAGGCTCAAATTGAGAAAGGTCTCATGACATGTGCTCAAGGTCAAAAGAACCTTGATGAGGTATTGAGGCAACACAATGAGGTGTTTGCCAAAGAGGGGCTCGGGTTTGACCCAAGCGCAAGCAAGAAGAAGACGTCTTCTCAAAAGTGCACCACCCCTCTAAAAGAAACTTTTGTACGAGAAGGGCACAAGGAGAAAAGTAAGGTTGTTAGTGGGAAGGCCACAAGGGGCATGCCCATTCTCAACAAGCCAAAATAGTTCATGCCTCCATCCTATGTACTTCATAAGACTAAGGATGGAGAAGTTTATGCAAAGTTTGTTGGTCCTCGAAATGCATTTCGGTTTTATGCTATTTGGGTCCCTAAGACCCTTGTGACTAACTTGAGAGGTCCCATTGCAAAATGGGTGCCTCTAACAAAGTAATAATTGTGTGTAGGTTGACTTCTCTGGTGGAGTAAAATGGGTGATTGATAGTGGATGTACCAATCATATGACCGGAGATAGCAAATTGCTCTACGATTTCATGGAAGCTATTCAACCATTTATGAGCATTATGTTTGGTGGAGGATCAAAAGGACAGGTACTCGGGTTGGGCAAGGTGGCTATCACAAATGACATGTCTCTTGCAAATGTCATGCTTGTACAATCTCTTAAATACCATTTGCTTTCGGTTCGCCAATTGGCTTCTGTTGGTTATGATACACTCTTTGGACTAATGGATGTGGAAGTCTTTAAGAGAGATACTCTCGAAGTGGCCTTTGTTGGAGAGTTGGCTGGCAACCTTTACACGGTTGATTTCTAGAAAGAGAGCACATTCCATGCAACTTGTCTAATGGCCAAGGCCGACAAGGGGTGGCTATGGCATCGCCGGCTAGCCCATGTTGGCATGAGAAATCTTCAAGATCTCTTAAAGGGTAATCACATCCTTGGACTAACCAATGTCTCTTTTGAGAAAGATCGTGTGTGTAGTGCATGCATAGCCGAGAAGCAACATCAATCAAAGCACCCACCCAAGAATATTGTGTCTACTTCAAGGCCTCTGGAGCTCCTTCATGTGGACCTTTTTGGGCCTCCTTCATGGGATAGTCTTGGTGGGAAAAAGTATGGGCTTGTCATTGTTGATGATTACTCAAGATATACATGGGTTTTCTTCCTCAAGTCCAAGGACGAGACGAAGATCACTTTCATTGATTTTGCCAAGCAAGCACAACACAAGTTTGACAAAGAAATCTTGGCAATAAGAAGTGATAATGGCACTGAGTTCAAGAACTATAATTCCTGCTCGTCCTCGAGTAGGTAAATGATAAAAACAGAATTTTTGATGTGGAATGCTACCTAACATATTTACCAATGTAATCTTCTTTATTGTGGCAAGAATATTCAGATCCATAAGCTTCAGAACAAAAGTTTAATATTGACATGAAAACAATAATACTTCAAGCATACTAACAAAGCAATCATGTCTTCTCAAAATAACATGGCCAAAGCAAGCTATACCTACAAAATCATATAGTCTGGCTATGCTCTATCTTCATCACACAAAATATATAAATCATGCACAACACCGATGACAAGCCAAGCAATTGTTTCATACTTTTGATGTTCTCAAACATTTTCAACTTTCACGTAATACATGAGCGTGAGCCATGGACATAGCACTATAGGTGGAATAGAATGGTGGTTGTGGAGAAGACAAAAAGGAGAAGATAGTCTCACATCAACTAGGAGTATCAACGGGCTATGGAGATGCCCATCAATAGATATCAATGTGAGTGAGTAGGGATTGCCATGCAACGGATGCACTAGAGCTATAAGTATATGAAAGCTCAAAAAGAAACTAAGTGGGTGTGCATCCAACTCGCTTGCTCACGAATACCTAGGGCATTTTGAGGAAGCCCATCATTGGAATATACAAGCGAAGTTCTATAATGAAAGATTCCCACTAGTATATGAAAGTGAAAACATAGGAGACTCTTTATCATGAAGATCATGGTGCTACTTTGAAGCACAAGTGTGGTAAAAGGATAGTAGCATTGCCCCTTCTCTCTTTTTCTCTAATTTTTTTTGTTTTTTTGGCCTTCTCTTCTTCTTTTTTGGCCTCTTTTTTTCGTCCGGAGTCTCATCCCGACTTGTGGGGGAATCATAGTCTCCATCATCCTTTCCTCACTGGGACAATGCTCTAATAATGATGTTCATCACACTTTTATTTACTTACAACTCATGAATTACAACTCGATACTTAGAACAAAATATAATTCTATATGAATGCCTCCGGCGGTGTACCGGGATGTGCAATGAATCAAGAGTGACATGTATGAAAGAATTATGAACGGTGGCTTTGCCACAAATACGATGTCAACTACATGATCATGCAAAGCAATGTGACAATGATGGAGCGTGTCATAATAAACAGAACGGTGGAAAGTTGCATGGCAATATATCTCGGAATAGCTATGGAAATGTCATAATAGGTAGGTATGGTGGCTGTTTTGAGGAAGGTATATGGTGTGTGTATGGTACCGGCGAAAGGTGCGCGGTATTAGAGAGGCTAGCAATGGTGGAAGGGTGAGAGTGCGTATAATCCATGGACTCAGCATTAGTCATAAAGAACTCACATATTTATTGCCAAAATCTATTAGTTATCGAAACGAAGTACTACGCGCATGCTCCTAGGGGGATAGATTGGTAGGAAAATACCATCGCTCGTCTCCGATCGCCACTCATAAGGAAGACAATCAATAAATAAATCATGCTCCGACTTCATCACATAACGGTTCACCATACGTGCATGCTACGGGAATCACAAACTTTAGAACAAGTATTTCTCAAATTCACAACTACTCAACTAACATGACTCTAATATCACCATCTTCATATCTCAAAACAATCATAAGGAATCAAACTTCTCATAGTATTCAATGCACTTTATATGAAAGTTTTTATTATATCCCTCTTGGATGCCCATCATATTAGGACTAAATTTATAACCAAAGCAAATTACCATGCTGTTATAAAGACTCTCGAAATAATATAAGTGAAGCACGAGAGTTCATCTATTTCTTCAAAATAAAACCACCGCCGTGCTCTAAAAGGATATAAGTGAAGCACTAGAGCAAATGACAAACTACTCCGAAAGATATAAGTGAAGATCAATGAGTAGTCGGATAATTATGTAACTATGTGAAGACTCTCTAACATTTAAGAATTACAGATCTTGGTATTTTATTCAAACAGCAAGCAAAACAAAAGAAAATAAAATGACACTCCAAGCAAAACACATATCATGTGGTGAATAAAAATATAGCTCCAAGTAAAGTTACCGATGAACGAAGATGAAAGAGGGGATGCCATCCGGGGCATCCCCAAGCTTAGGCTCTTGGTTGTCCTTGAATATTAACTTGGGGTGCCTTGGGCATCCCCAAGCTTAGGCTCTTGCCACTCCTTATTCCATAGTCTATCGAATCTTTACCCAAAACTTGAAAACTTCACAACACAAAACTTAATAGAAAACTCGTAAGCTCCGTTAGTATAAGAAAATAAATCACCACTTAGGTACTGTTGTGAACTCATTATAAATTCATATTTGTGTAATATCTAATGTATTCCAAATTCTCTATGGTTCATACCCTCCGATACTACTCATAGATTCATCAAAATAAGCAAACAACACATAGAAAACAGAATCTGTCAAAAACATAACAGTCTGTAGTAATCTGTGTCATTCGAATACTTCTGTAACTCCATAAATTCCAAAATAAATTGGTGGACCTGAGGAATTTGTCTAATAATCATCTTCAAAAAGAATCAATCTAAAATCACTCTCCAATAAAAAATGGCAGCTAATCTCGTGAGTGCAAAAGTTTCTGTTTTTTACAGCAAGATCGCAAAGACTTCACCCAAGTCTTACCAAAGGTTCTACTTGGCACAAACACTAATTAAAACATAAAACCACATCTAACCAGAGGCTAGATGAATAATTTATTACTAAACAGGAACAAAATTAAAATTGGGTTTCCTCCCAACAAGCGCTAACGTTTAACGCCCCTAGCTAGGCATGATGATTTCACTGATGCTCACATAAAAGATAAGAATTGAAACATAAAGAGAGAATCATGAAGAATATGACTAGCACATTTAAGTCTAAACCACTTCCTATGCATAGGTATTTTGTGAGCAAACAACTTATGGGAACAATAATCAACTAGCATAGGAAGGCAAAACAAGCATAACTTCAAAACTTTAAGCACATAGAGAGGAAACTTGATATTATTGCAATTCCTACAAGCATATATTCCTCCCTCATAATAATTTTCAGTAGCATCATGAATGAATTTAACAATATAACCAGCACCTAAAGCATTATTTTCATGATGCACAAGCATCGAATTTTTATTACTCTCCACATAAGCAAAAAAAATCATGAATAGTAGTGGGAGTAAACTCAACAAAATAACTATCATGTGAGGCATAATCCAATTGAAAATTAAAATCATGATGACAAGATTCATGGTTATCTTTATTCTTTATAGCATACGTGTCATCACAATAATCATCATAAATAGGAGGCATGCTTTCATCATAATAAATTTGCTCATCAAAACTTGGGGGACTAAACATATCATCTTCATCAAACATAGCGTCCCCAAGCTTGTGGCTTTGCATATCATTAGCATCATGATTATTCAAAGAATTCATACTAACAACATTGCAATCATGCTCGTCATTCAAAGATTTAGTGTCAAACATTTTAATGCATTCTTCTTCTAACACTTTGGCACAATTATCGGAATCCTTATTTTCACGAAAGACATTAAAAAGATGAAGCATATGAGGCAACCTTAATTCCATTTTTTGCAGTTTTATTTTATAGACTAAACTAGTGATAAAACAAGAAACTAAAATATTCGATTGCAAGATCTAAAGATATACCTTCAAGCACTCACCTCCCCAGCAACGGCGCCAGAAATGAGCTTAGTTCACGGGGTGTTAGTGCCGCTTACCTAGCCTCCCTGGCAACGGCGCCAGAAATTGCTTGATGTCTACTATGCAACCTTCTTCTTGTAGATGTTGTTGGGCCTCCAAGTGCAGAGGTTTGTAGGACAGTAGCAAATTTCCCTCAAGTGGATGACCTAAGGTTTATCAATCCGTGGGAGGCGTAGGATGAAGATGGTCTCTCTCAAACAACCCTGCAACTAAATAACAAAGAGTCTCTTGTGTCCCCAACACACCCAATACAATGGTAAATTGTATAGGTGCACTAGTTCGGCGAAGAGATGGTGATACAAGTGCAATATGGATATTTGTAATCTGAAAATATAAAAACAGCAAGGTAGCAAGCGATAAAAGTGAGCACAAACAGTATTGCAATGCTTCAAAACAAGGCCTAGGGTTCATACTTTCACTAGTGCAAGTTCTCTCAACAATAATAACATAATTGGATCATATAAGTATCCCTCAACATGCAACAAAGAGTCACTCCAAAGTCACTAATAGCAGAGAACAAACGAAGAGATTATTTTAGGGTATGAAACCACCTCAAAGTTATTCTTTCTGATCGATCTATTCAAGAATCTGTAGTAAAATAACACGAAGCTATTCTTTCCATTCGATCTATCCTAGAGTTCGTACTAGAATAACACCTTAAGACACAAATCAACCAAAACCCTAATGTCACCTAGATACTCCAATGTCACCTCAAGTATCCGTGGGTATGATTATACGATATGCATCACACAATCTCAGATTCATCTATTCAAACCAACACAAAGAACTTCAAAGAGTTCCCCAAACTTTCTACTGGAGAGTCAAGACGAAAACGTGCGCCAACCCCTATGCATAAGTTCACAAGGTCACTAAACCCGCAAGTTGATCACCAAAACATACATCAAGTAGATCACGTGAATATCCCATTGTCACCACAGATAAGCACATGCAAGACATACATCAAGTGTTCTCAAATCCTTAAAGACTCAATCCGATAAGATAACTTCAAAGGGAAAACTCAATCCATTACAAGAAGGTAGAGGGGGAGAAACATCATAAGATCCAACGATAATAGCAAAGCTCGCGATACATCAAGATCGTGCCATATCAAGAACACGAGAGAGAGAGAGAGAGAGAGAGAGAGATCAAACACATAGCTACTGGTACATACCCTCAGCCCCGAGGGTGAACTACTCCCTCCTTGTCATGGAGAGCGTCGGGATGATGAAGTGTGCCACCGGTGAGTGATTCCCCCTCCGGCAGGGTGCCGGAACAGGGTCCCGATTGGTTATTCGTGGCTACAGAGGCTTGCGGCGGCGGAACTCCCGATCTAGGTTATGTTCTGGGGGTTTCTGTATATATAAGAGGTTTTGGCATCGAGAACAAGTCAGGGGGTCTCCGGGCTGTCCACGAGGCAGGGGGTGCGCCCAAGGGGGGTGAGCGCGCCTCCCACCCTCGTGGGCAGCCCGGGACTCTTCTGGCCCAACTCTTTTACTCCATGGCCTTCTTATGGTCCAAAAATAAGCTCCGTCAAGTTTCAGGTCAATTGGACTCCATTTGGTTTTCCTTTTCTGCAATACTCAAAAACAAGGAAAAAACAGAAACTGGCACTGGGCTCTAGGTTAATAGGTTAGTCCCAAAAATCATATAAAATAGCATATAAATGTATATAAAACATCCTACAAGGATAATATAATAGCATGAAACAATAAAAAATTATAGATAAGTTGGAGACGTATCAAACTACACCTTGGAAGAATTTCTTAGTGATGAAGGGATTGAACATCAATATTCAGCTGCATACACTCCCCAACAAAACGGTGTAGCAGAGAGAAAGAACCGCACACTTGTGGAGATGGCAAGGTCCATGTTGGATGAATACAAGTCGCCACATAGTTTTTGGGCCGAGGCTGTCAACACTGCATGCCATGCATCAAACCGGCTCTTTCTCCGCACTATATTGGAAAAGACTCCATATGAGCTCCTAACTGGGAACAAGCCGAATGTCAAGTACTTTCGTGTATTTGGGTGTAAATGTTTTATCCTCAACAAAAGAGAACAGTTAGGAAAATTTCAATCCAAAACCATTGAGGGCATATTTGTTGGCTATGGATCAAACTCTCACGCCTGTAGAGTCTACAACAAATCTAATGGATGTGTTATAGAAACTTGTGACGTGGTGTTTGGTGAATTTAATGGCTCCCATGGGGAACAAGTTGATCTAAGTGATGTAGGTGAAGAAGATTCCTCTCAAGATATTTTGACCATGGGTGTTGGTGCACTTCTTCCAATGGAACAAGAACCTCATGATGATGATGAAGAAGATGGAAGCTTCACGCATCATCAAACTACTTCAACACCCATACCACCACAAGCTCCTATTGCTCAACCAATGAAGTAGACCAAGTACAAGATGATGATCAAGTTCCTCTTCATGATAATCATCAAGAACAAGATCATCCTCAACGGCAAGAGCAAGAAAGTGCAATCATTGACGATGAACCTCAATAAATGCAAGATGAAGAAGAAGATCTTCCACCGCACATTAATGATCCATATGTTGAGGACGTGGATGATGGACAAGAAGTTGAACCTCGTGAAACTCTTACCTCCATCATGCCTCGAGTGGTCGGTCGTGTTGATGTTGACAAAATTCTCACCGGCATATCGGAAGGTAGAGTCACTCGTAAACATTTGACAAACTTTTGTGCTCACTTCTCGTTTGTGTCTAGTGTTGAGCCTCTCAAGGTACAAGAGGCATTGATGGACAACGATTGGCTCGTTGCTATACAAGAAGAGTTGAATAGTTTTGAACGCAACCAAGTGTGGTCATTAGTCAAGAGGCCAACTACCGAGCACAACGTCATTGGAATGAAATGGATTTTCAAGAACAAGCAAGATGAGAATGGTGTAATCATCCGTAACAAGGCAAGGTTAGTGGCACAAGGGTACTCACAAGTTGAAGGTTTGGACTTTGGTAAGACCTTTGCCCCCGTGCCCGTCTTGAATCCATTCGCATCTTACTTGCTTATGCTGCTTTCAATGGTTTTACATTACATCAAATGGATGTGAAGAGTGCTTTCCTTAACGGTCCTCTACAAGAAGAAGTATATGTATCACAACCCCCTCTGTTCGTTGATCCCGATCACAAAGACTATGTGTATAAACTTCATAAGGCTTTGTATGGCCTCAAACAAGCACCTCGTGCTTGGTATGATCATCTTAAGAAGTTTTTACTCGATGATGGTTTTGTGAGAGGGGTGATCGATCCCACTCTTTTTACTAAGAGGGACAAGGGTGATTTGATCTTATGCCAAATCTATGTAGATGATATCATTTTTGGTTCTCCTAACATTCATTTGTGCAAGAAGTTTGCGGCTTCCATGACCAAGAATTTTGAAATGTCACTCAATGCGGATTTGAAGTTCTTCCTCGGATTTCAAATTCAACAATTTCAAGAAGGAATTTTCTTGTCTCAAGCAAAATACCTCAAGGATATCCTAGAGAAGTTTGGCATGTCTGATGCTAGTCCATGTAAGACACCCATGCCAACCAAAATTGCACTCACTGAAGACACAAATGGTATTCCTTTCGACCCATCTATTTACCGCTCTATGATTGGTTCATTGCTTTATCTTTGTGCATCTAGACCAGACATCATGTTTAGTGTATGCATGTGTGCTAGATTTCAAGCTTCCCCTAGGGAAAGTCATCATAAGGCGGTTAAGCATATTCTTAGATACCTTGTTCACACCCCAAAGTTGGGTCTATGGTACCCCAAGGATGCTAAGTTTGATCTCATTGGGTACACGGATGCGGATTGGGCTGGAGACAAAGTGGATCGTAAGTCCACCTCCGGTGCATGTCAGTTTCTTGGACGCTCCTTGGTAAGTTGGTCCTCGAAGAAACAAAATTGTGTTGCCCTCTCCACCGCAGAAGCTGAATACATTGCAACCGCCAGTTGTGCAACTCAATTACTATGGATGAGGCAAACTTTGAAGGATTATGGTGTCACCTATAGACATGTGCCTCTTATATGTGATAATGAAAGTGCCATCAATATTGCTGAGAACCCCAAAGATCATACCCGCACTAAGCACATTGATATTAGGTATCACTTCTTGAGAGATCATGTGGAGAAGGGTGATATTGACATTGCTCATGTTGGCACAGACATGCAAGTTGCAGATATTTTCACGAAGCCATTGGATGAAGCAAGGTTTTGTCAACTTAGGCGTGAACTTGGTATCTTGGAGCTTGACAACATTATGTGAAAACTAGTATCCGTGCATGCATTGTCATAATGTCTTGTCTCGATGTAGGCATATATTTAGGGGGAGACACTCAACTCATGAGTACTCTCACCCTATGAAATGCATAAAAAGAACAAACACTCTCAAATCTACCATGTTATTCTAACTATGGAGCTTTCAATGATGGAGTAGTGATTATGCATCCAAAGTTCAAATTCTTGCGATGCCATGTCACGTATACTCAAACATGGGTTAGATCGGTGTGATCTATGTTTGGTGTTGTTGTTTCATTGGCATAGGATACTCACTACTTAACATTATACAAATTCTTCTTACTCCATACTGAAATCATTGTTGGTACCTTACACGTGGGTTAGATCATCATTGTCATCATCATCTCCTACCTTTATCATCATCTCCATTGTCTTTTATAGACAAATTTATGTGTGTCGGTCGTCCGGTACTGTCCGTACGTCCGTAAAAAGCCTTCTGGTTACCCCCTTCGGATGTCCGTAGAACTCCAATCGTTCGTAAAAAGTCTTCTGTTGCCCTCAGGCCGGTCGTCTAGTCTATCCGGAATTCCGTTAATTTTTCTGGCCCAGGCACCGGACGTCTGTAGAACTCCGGTCGTCCGTAAAAAGTCTTCTGTTGCCCTCAGGCCGGTCGTTCGGTCTATCCGGACTTCCGTTAATTTTTTCCCTGGTCCAGGCACCGGTCGTCCGTAGAATCCAGTCGTCCGGGATTTTCTCGGGCACATATATATAGCGCGGGGTGCGGTTCGGGTCAAATTACCCTAATCCTCGTTCGCTCCCCTCCTCTGTTCACCGCCGCCACCGCCCCTGTCTCACGGCTCCTCGTTGCGGCTGCTCGCCGCCCGTGCCTCTCGCCGGCACCACACCGCTTGGGTCGCCCCAGTCCCCAGCGCGGCCCACTGCCTGATCTGTTTCGGTCGATGTTTTCCTCCGCGTTCTTCACTCCGAGGTAGCACCTATCTCTTCTCCCCTCATCCATCGTTTCTTCGATCTATGGTGGTGGGTTGTTGATTTGGGTCTCCCTCCTCCTCTAGGTCGGGATGGTGAAGGCCAAGCACTCTGCTCGCAAGGGGCCCCATCTGGGTCCTCTCGTCCATCCCATCGCGGTGATTCCGATGATTCCCAAAAACGGGCTCGTCCTCGGAAGCATGTTCCTCTACCTCGCTGCTCTCCCAGCGAAGACTTGTCGGAGGACTCTGACTATGAAGATGAGCTGGCTCGTATGAAGAGAGGAGAGCCTGTCCCTGTTCGCACCACTGCTCCCAAGCCCGGGACTCGGCGGCCCACCTTCAAGCCTCCTCAATCTCTGGTGCAACCTCACAGTGATGCTCATCATATCTCTCTTGAACCTCCTTTACCACACGGCCATCACGCTAAGCGGTTCAACGAGGTTCCCATTGCTTCCTATCTTAAGTTCCGTCGTGATGTTGATCAATTTACGGTTGCCCGTGACTCTAGGGACAATCGTTTTCGCACTAATGTCCAAGCTGACATTTTTACCACTATCATCATTCCTAAGGGTCTTTCTCTGCATCTGTGCATTGATTTAGAGCATATTATTACTCATCCAGAGAAATATTCCGGGGCTATTGATCTCATTGAGTCGTCCAATCTTGCTGCTCCATTTGCATTTCAACATGACTTTAACCAAACCGCCATTCATCAATTCTATGCCACATGCTTCTTCGGTCCAAATAACACTGTTACTTGGATTACCTCTGACACAAAGCTCACGGCTTCCTATTCTCAATTTGTTGTTGTCCTTGGTTTTCCTGACACCGGGTTCAAAGCTCACAATGATGACCCTGAACATAGACCCAAGGGCACTGATGCATGTGCTGATCTTATCAAACCCGTAGCAGAACTGACTGATGAGGAGAAACATAAGGGTTTTAACCAAGTCTCCATTTGGTGCTCTCCTTTCTTCATTATCTATCAATGTGTCATTCGCACCATTTATCCTAAGATGGGTGGCAAGGGCTCTTGCAGTAGCTATTGCATCGATCGCATGCATCGCCTTTATGCATCCCTGAAAGGGAAGATCAATGTCCCTCATTTTCTATGGCATGAAATTCGCCTCGCTTCTCTCCAGCACAAGCGGGCCTTTCCTCATGCTCCCTTTCTTCAGGCATTCATTGAGAGTGTGGCTCCATTTCCTATTGTCCGCACTCATTTGCATGAGCGATGGGTCATTCCCGCACACATGGCAGATGATTATGTTCCCAAGGACTCTTGCTCTTTTGCTCATCCGCGCCGCACAGCTGCTAGCATTCCTCGTTCTGCTCCCTCTGGATCTGCACCATTTGGTCGCATTGCCCGGTTTCTTGGGAAGGCTCACTCTACCTTGATGAAGGCTGTCACCCTTAACTGCTCCCAAAATCATGATGTTGTCACTCGGCCGATCACCTCCAAGAATGCTCTGAAGGCTCCTCTGAGAGACTCCGGAGTTTTTGATGTGAGTGATGATGATCGTCTTCCCGATCCTCCATCTTTTGACTTTGGATTTCCTTCGGGTCCCGAGTGGTCTGATTTCTTTGACGAGGTTGGTGGCAGTGGTGCTCATGATGATGATGATGAGGCAGGGTTCTGATGATGATGATGTTGTTCTGTTTGCTCATCTTGGCCCCCCTTTTTAGTACTTGCTGCCAAGGGGGGGGTAGCACTTAGCACTTATCCATTGAGTACTGTAATATGTGATATTAACTTGTATTGCACTATGATATGTATCGTACCATGAACCTTGTTATGACTGTTGTTACTTTAGGTTCTATGATGTGAGTGATGAATCTACTTATGAATCTATTTGAATGATATCATGTGCAACTTGTGATTTGAATGTGTTGGTATCACACTGAGGGGGAGGTCCTCTCATGCTTATTTGTCTTTGTGCACATTGTTAAGGGGAGCTCCGCAACAAATCCTCTCGATATTCAAAGTTTTATTATTATTATTATTATTATTATTATTATTATTTTAAGAAGTGCATGTATGTTGTCATCAACTACCAAAAAGGGGGAGATTGAAAGTGCAATCATGCCCTTAATCTTATTTTGATGTTGATGACGACATGCATATATGGGACTAATCATGTTTATCAAGTATATCTCAGGATTATGTGTCAAAGGCCGTGTGTGGATCATGACTAGGGACAAATGCATATAACTCAAGATCGGAGATACAAGACAACAGCGTTGGCTTTGTTTACGGTTTGTTCTTGAGTATAGGGATCCCGCACTATTAACAGGGGATCGTTGGATCTAGTGAAAGATTTGCTCAAACACAACCAACTCCATTTTTCACCGGACGTCCGGTACTCTACGGACGTCCGATCCCTCTCAGATGTCCGGACGTCCGGCTCTCCACGGTCATCCGGTGTTTCTTCACAGAACGATATTCACGGATGTCCGTGCTTCTCCGGACGTCCGGTCGCCGGATGTCCGTTTTCTCCGGAGGTCCGACACTTTCTCAACAGAACATTTTTTACGAATATCCGGCCGTCTACGGATGTCTGGTCACCGGACGACCAAAACGTCTCGGACATCCGTTGGCTGTGTGCTGATTCGTGGCTTGTGATTCTCCAGCGTCCGGATGACCGATGTCTATCGGACGTCCGGACATATCTGTGCCACCGGACGTCCGGTCCTGTCCGGACGTCCGACGTATCCTGTGCACTTGAGTTGCTCAAACAGTTACTTTTCCACTACCACTATATATAGCCTTCTCCCCCCACGGGATAACCTTGACCATTCACTTTGAGCTTGCCAAGAACACTTTTCAGTCTCTCTCTCAATCCTCTACACCAAATCCTAGATCCCCAAGTGATTTGGGAACATTTGAGAGAAGTTCTGCAATCAAGTGATAGATCAACTCCTTCCCCTTCTTCTCACCAAAGGAATTTGTGATTTGAGCAAGTCTTGAGCTTTTCTCCATCGATCTTGTTACTCTTGGAGGTTGGAGACTCCTAGGCGGTAGGAGTCATTCGGAGAGGAATCAACCATTGTGATTACCCCTCGAAAAGTTTGTGAAGGTTTGGAGACCACCTCAAGGTCTACCACTAGTGGTTGGGAAACGCCTTCGTGGTGTTGTCTCAAAGGGAGAATAGGGTGAGCCTTCGTGGCGTTGGTGTGCCTTCGTGGTAACATCCACCTCTCTAACGGTGATTAGCTTTCCTCCAAGGAAGTGAACATCGGCATACATCCTCGTCTCTCGGAGTTGCGGTTATTCCTAACCCTAACTCTTTACTTGTGGTTACTTGTCATTTAATCCTCACTTATATCTATTGTGTTTGCTTATTCATTTAGTTGTGTTACTTGACTATCTTGCTTAGCTCCTAGCATCTCACTTGCAACTGTTAGGCTCAATTTCATATTCCGCATTATTGCCTAAAATTGCTAAGTAACAATTAAAAATTTGTAATTGTACCTATTCACCCCCCTCTAGGTCCATCTCGATCCTTTCAGAGGGATATAAGACTAATGATGACTCTGAGGGTGCATATGACAGTGACAACAACCCTTTCTGCATGAAGAAGTACATGATTGCTAAAGACACAAAGACAATAGAGGGAAAGAGGATAGCAGAGAAAGAACTAGAAGAGGATGAAGATTCAGATGAAGATACAAATGAAGATTCAGAAATGGAACAACTACATTATGAGGGTGACACTAAGGTTGAGGAGTTGTTTGAGATTGAGGAGGATGAGGAGGAAGATTCATAGAAGGAACCACCCATGAAAGAACCTTCCAGAAAGAGGCAAAAGCTGCCAGTTAGGAGAGGCCCCACCACTAGGTCACATTCTAATGTGTTAGGGGACTTGAAACCTGATTTCAGACCATCATCAGATGAAGAAGATACTGGGTTGCTATTGGACAGTAAAGATGATGGATATGAGCCACTAGCATTTGTCCTACTAAAAGGAAGGAAGAGCAGGGCCATGAAAAGGCCAGCAAGGATATGGTATAATGACTAACTGGAGCAACCACATCAGCAGTTATGTATGCACATGTGTTTTAAAAAACAGTAGCAATTCAGAGATGCTCTGTTGAGCTTGCACATTACACAGGCCAGAAATTTTAGGTATCATAGAAACTCAGACAAAAGGATCATTGTTTGCTGCCAACAAGAGCATTGTCAGTTCTTCATAGTTGCAGCAGTTATCAAAGGGGAGAAGACATTTGTAATAAAAAGATGAGGTTGCAGGACACTTGCCCTAGCAGTACAGATACATCAAGGGTTAGTGCAAAGTGGCTTGCACAGACATATGAGCCATTGTTCAGGTCTAATCCAAACACAAGTATAATGACTCTGATTGACAATTGCAATGAGAAGTATGGTGTTGATGTGCCCAGGCACATGGCCTACAGGGCCAAAACCCTTGCTGTAGAGGCTGTTCTAGGAGAGCACAAGAAACAGTATCCCAGGCTGAGGGACTATGCTCAAACCATCATGGATACAAACCCTGGGAGTAGAGTTATAGTTACAACTGTAAATCCAAAACCTACTACAAAAATACCACATCCAAGACCAAGGTTTCATGCTATGTTCTTCGACGCCAATGGAGCAAGGGAGGGCTTTCTCAATGGATGCAAACCATTCATTGGTTAGTGACATGTTTATATGATTTATTTAGTAGGTTCCGTTAATGTACATGGCACATTTGCTTGTAGGTGACATACATGTTCATATGCCTTATTTACTAGTTTGTTTAATAGTGTTATATAGTGTATAAACTTGCTCCTTGCTTTTAGATGAAATATTCGAGGCATTCAACAAGTACTGGAGCTCCTTGTTATATAGTGAGTAGATTAGTAGTTACTAAATTTGGTCTTTTCATATAAAATAGGTGTTGATGGCTGCTTTATTAAGCTCACCACTGGAGCTCAAATACTTGTTGCCACTGGCAGAGATGGCAACAACAACATTTTCCCACTGGCATTTGGTATCGTGCGACAAGAGGATGCAACAAACTGGTGTTGGTTTCTGCACCAACTGAAGATATGTCTAGGAGGAGAAGTTGGACAATTTGGTTCTTATATTATCATGTTTGATAGACAGAAGGTATGCATGCATCCTCTTGTTTATCTTTATGCAAAGTTGGTCCTTATACTATAATGTCGGTAGTTTAGTATGATATGATATGTCAACAGGGGCTACTAAATGCAATTAATCAAGTATTTCCAAACTGCCACCAAAGATTTTGCCTTAGACACATGTATGGAAACTTCCAGAATGCTGGGTTTAGGGGTGAAGATCTTAAGAAATGCATGGATAATGCTAGCTATGCTTATAACCAACACAAGTTTATCATTGTAATGAATGATCTGAAAAATGAGAGTGATGAAGCTTGGAAGTGGCTGAGTGGAATACCTGCAAGATATTGGGCTATGCATGCTTTTGACACTAACTGTAAGACAGACTTGGTTGTTAACAACCTATCTGAGGTGTTCAACAAGTACATCCTTGATTATAGGACAAAACCTATTAGGACTATGGTTGATGGTATTAAGTAGTAGATGGTGAGGTGGCATAGGAATAGAGAGAGTGGAAAGGAAGCTCTATGGGAGATCACACCCCATTATGCTGAGAAGCTAGAGGTGGAAAAGGAAAGGGTCAGATTCTGCAAACCCATTCAAGCTGGTGTTAATCTATGGCAAGTAACCAATGGGCAGCAAACACATGTTTTCAACTTGGAACTTCATACATGTGGTTGTAGAAAGTGGAACCTGGGTGGCACACCATGCAACCATGCAATATCAGCAATTAACAAGGCAAAAAGGTTTCCAGAGGACTATGTGTGCAAATTCTTCAAAAAACCTTTTTACCGAGCAGCATACGAACCAATGATATATCATATTCCTGGTGAACATGATTGGACAAAGACAACTGGACCAGACATAGAGCCACATAAATTTCATGTGAAGAAGGGAAGAAAGAAACAGAATAGGATAAAGGGCATATTTGAGGTTCCAAAGTCAAAGGAGAGTTCAAGAATGGCCACTAAAACATGCAGCAACTCTAGGCTCCAAGGCCATAGGTACACCAGTTGCACCAAACAATTGAAACCAGAGTTGGCTTTGATGAAAAATAAGCATGTGGTAATCCCCTTGTTAACTAGTACAATGTTTTGTATTTTTTGTATGTTTCCTTCCTCATAGAGCCACCAGCTTGTTAACTAGCATCATGTTTCCTTCATTTTTGCAAGGCATCAGCAAGATCAAGGAATGCTGATGAAGGTACTGCACCTGCAAGATCACAGGCTGCTCCTGCTAGATCACAACATCCATTTGCAAGACATGCTGCTGAAAGGTATTCAAGGCCTTTCTCTGCACCAAGATCTGCTGCTGGAGCTTCTACTTCTGCTGGCCCAACAAGTCATTCTGGATGGATGGCCTTTTTTACTGCAAGTGGAAATACCTGAGTGTCATGAGTCATGTTTCTAAACTATGTCAGTGATGCCCAGGAGATGAGGGGGCAAGTTACGTATGTTTCAAAACAATTTTTATTTTGGGTTGACATGTTTTCTGTTAGAGTACTCGTTTTGTTATGAACTATGCTTCTCCCCTCCTGGTGTGTAATACATTTGCTATGAGCAATGCTTTCTGTTATGAGAAAATGCTCTCAGAAAAGTGTTAGGTTTAGGGGTTCTCGACATCGGTGGACCCAAAAAAGCCAAAGTGTTAGGTTTAGGCGTTCTTGACATCAACGGAACCCTAAAAAGCCAAAGTGTTAGGTTTAGGGGTTCTCGACATCGACGAAACCCAAAAAAGCCAATGTGTTAGGTTTAGGGGTTCTCGACATCGACGGAACCCCAAAAAGCCAAAGTGTTAGGTTTTGGGGTTCTTGACATCGACGGAACCCTAAAAAGCCAAAGTGTTAGGTTTAGGCTTGTCAGCATCGATGGAACCCTAAAAAGCCAAAGTGTTAGGTTTAGGGGTTCTCGACGTCGATGGAACCCAAAAAAGCCAAGTGTTAGGGTTTAGGGTTGTCGGCATCGATGGAACCCAAAAAAGCCAAAGTGTTAGGTTTAGGGGTTCTCAACATCGAGGGAGCCCAAAAAAGCCAAAGTGTTCAAATTTACTAGGTAATAACAGTACTTCACAAAAGGTTTCAACATAGACTTCAACATAGATCATATAACTACATCCATCTATGAAAGACACAAAGATGATAAAACTTCATAACTTCACCAATCTATGAAGCATCTATGAAAGCAAGATAATGCATCTTAGATAACTTCAACCATCTAACATAACATACTGGAGTTCAACATAGTTCACAACTTAAAGCAACATACTTAATAGATTCTTACAGAACCATAATTCCAACTAAAAGATCCATACAGAAACTCATACAGAACAGATCCATTGTTCAAATTTACTAGGTAATAATAGTACTTCACAAAAGGTCAGCTAAGCAGCCTCTTCATCTTGTTCATTCATCCAAGATGGCCTAGATCCCCTTCATCTTGTTCATTCATCCAAGATGGCCTGGATCCCCTTCACCTTCTGCTTGTTCTTCTCCTCTGCTTTCAACAGAATAGCAATCTGAAGCTTGAGCTGAGCCCTATCTTTAGTGAGCTTGTCATGTCCCTTTTTCAGATCACCCATGTGATCCTTCAGCTGGAGATTCTCTTGGGTGAGCTTATCATGTCCCTTCTTCAGATCACCAATGTGATCCTTCAGCTGGAGATTCTCTTGGGTGAGCTTTTCCTAAGACTTAGTGAGTTCATCAACTTGCTTCAGCTTGAGATTATCTTGGGTGAGCTTTTCCTAAGACTTAGTGAGTTCATCAACTTGGAACTGCAAGTTCCTCATGGCTGCACTAAGCACTTCCTTCTCTTTCAAATGGTTGAACTTCAGGTTCCTGATGACAGTGCCTTGAGCTTTTGTCAGGTTCATAAGGACTGCATACTTCTCTTGCAGCTTGAAGATCTCTGCCTCTTTCTTCTCCATCTCTGTCTTCATATCTGAGACAACTGAGTTGGTCACCTCAGCTCTCCTCTCCTCTGCACTCTCCATCTTAGACTACAAATATCTAAAATCCAACACCCTATCCTCTTGGGCATTGAAAAGTTGATGACCATCTTCAACTAATTTGTCATAGTTGGCCTCCAGTTATTTTTTTCTTCTATCAAATGGTGAATAGTGAGTGAACTCTCCAGGTTATCCTTCCTCCTATCACTCCTGTTGTCTTGATACATTTCCCATAGCTTCAACAATGCATTCTGCATTGTAGGAGGCCACTCTGGGTCAACCCATTGAACAAAACCACAGTTCTGACCTTCCCACAATATATTCAACACTTATATTTGTTAAAGAATATGATTGTACAGAACATCACACCTACACTAAATATTATAATTAAAGAATATGATTTTAAGTAAAGAACTAAAGAAAAACGAAACTATCTAACTGAATTTCAATCAAATACTACAATTAACAATGACCTAAAGAACAACACAACATGTGCACTACAACCCAATCTCATAGCCAATTTAGATAATTATTACAAAAAGTACAACAGCTATAAAGCACTAAACAATCACATAGATGTCCTATTAAACAATGATGTGCACTAAAAACTAAGCTCCTGGCCACATATAAAATTAACACATGCCTACTCCAATGATCAGCATTAGTGCATCAGTACTACTAATTCGCTAAAGAATGACAATCACAAGAACAAAATCTTACTTGAACCAAATTACTACCATTTTTAATACTATGGGGCTACTACCAACTCATTTTAATACAAAGAACATAGAAAGTGCAGAATCTTACTTTCAGAGCACAGACTAAGAACCTCCTGCCCGTCTCAAATCACTCAAAGGCTACACGCCTCTCAGATGGCAGCCCATGGTGCTCGCAGGGAACAATGGTTCCAGTCTCAATGCCCATGTAGTCTTCGTCTTCAATGCTGGCAGGGATCTACATGAGTAAAATGAATCAAATACCCAAAGCAGAAACTCTAACCCAAACCCTGGCTCCACCACTCACCCGGTACAACATGTCGTCGTCATCGGAGGAGTTCATGTACTGCAGGAAGGAGTATTCGTCGCTACTCTCATCCTCGTGCACCATGGCTCGGTGGCGGCGGGGGGCTGCGCGGCGGTCGGCGGCGAATCGGAGGGTGAGAGCTCGAGCGGGGCGGGGGCTAGGGTTCGAGGGGAGTTATGTTCGACCCAGGCGTATAGACCGACCGAGCCAGGCCGGTCCTAGTCAGTCGAGCAGCGCGCCGGTTCGCCAGCTTGTCACCTGACAGGTGGGGCCGGGAGGTCAAATACAACGTCAATACAGCGTTATACGGCGCTTAGCCCGTTTTGCAACGATTAGCCTCAAACTTGGTACTGACTTGCAAAAAATCTGAATAGTGATACTGATCCATTACAATTGCCCCAGGCATGGTACTTTCTTGCAGTTAACTCAGTAGGCCCCTGGAGGGGGGTGAGGGTGCGCACTGCTGCATGTGTGGGGAACCAACAGGAGATGCAAGATCCACGGTAGATCTGCAGTGCTGCGACCACGAGCATGGGGAGCTACGACTAGTGTCGACAAGGCGAGTGAGCACCGTCGAGGGCGTGGCGGTGAGCAGCATGTGGGCGAGGGGCGACGCGCCTGAGCCGGGGCATTGGTTTTTTGTTCCCTTTTTCTATGCTTGTTGTTTTTTGTTGGGGAACATAGCAATAATTCAAAATTTTCCTACGTGTCACCAAGATCAATCTAGGAGATGCTAGCAACGAGAGAGAGGGAGTGCATCTTCATACCCTTGAAGATCGCTAAGCGGAAGCGTTACAAGAACGCGGTTGATGGAGTCGTACTCGCGGCGATTCAAATCGCGGAAGATCCGATCTAGCGCCGAACGGACGGCGCCTCCGCGTTCAACACACGTACAGCCCGGGGACGTCTCCTCCTTCTTGATCCAGCAAGGGGAGAGGAGAAGTTGAGGGAGAACTCCAGCAGCACGACGGCATGGTGGCAATGGAGCTCGTGGTTCTCCGGCAGGGCTTCGCCAAGCACTACGGAGGAGGAGGAGATGTATGAGGAGGAAGGGGCTGCGCCAAGGGAAGGGTGTGGCTGCCCTCCCACCCCCTCACTATATATAGGGGGAAGGGGAGAGGGGGCCGGCCCCTCTAGATGGATCTAGAGGAGGAGGCGGCGGCCAGGGGAAACCCTAGATGGGTTTGGGCGCCCCCACCCCCTAGGAAACTTGCCCCCCAAGCCGGGAGGGGCGGCTGCCCTAGGGGTGGCGCCCCCACCTCTCCTGGTTACGTGAGAGGGGTTGGGAGGGGCGCACAGCCCCTTAGTGGGCTGGTTTGCCCCTTCCCCTTGGCCCATAAGGCCCCCCAACGCTTGCCGGGGCCTCCGAAACCCCTTTCGGACATGCTGGCCATAGCCTGGTACCCCCGGAACAATTCCGGACTCCAATACCCTTCGTCCAATATACCGATCTTCACCTCCGGACCATTCCGGAGCTCCTCGTCATGTCCGGGATCTCATCCGGGACTCCGAACAACCTTCGGTAACCACATACTATTTCCCATAACAACTCTAGCGTCACCGAACCTTAAGTGTGTAGACCCTACGGGTTCGGGAACCATGCAGACATGACCGAGACACCTCTCCGGCCAATAACCAATAGCGGGATCTGGATACCCATATTGGCTCCCACATGTTCCACGATGATCTCATCGGATGAACCACGATGTCGGGGATTCAATCAATCCCGTATACAATTCCCTTTGTCTATCGGTATGTTACTTGCCCGAGATTCGATCGTCGGTATCCCAATACCTCGTTCAATCTCGTTACCGGCAAGTCTCTTTACTCGTTCCGTAACGCATGATCCCGTGGCTAACTCATTAGTCACATTGAGCTCATTATGATGATGCATTACCGAGTGGGCCCAGAGATACCTCTCCGTCATACGGAGTGACAAATCCCAGTCTCGATTCGTGCCAACCCAACAGACACTTTCGGAGATACCTGTAGTGCACCTTTATAGCCACCCAGTTACGTTGTGACGTTTGGTACACCCAAAGCATTCCTACGGTATCCGGGAGTTGCACAATCTCATGGTCTAAGGAAACGATACTTGACATTAGAAAAGCTCTTAGCAAACGAACTACACGATCTTGTGCTATGCTTAGGATTGGGTCTTGTCCATCACATCATTCTCCTAATGATGTGATCCCGTTATCAATGACATCCAATGTCCATGGTCAGGAAACCATAACCATCTATTGATCAACGAGCTAGTCAACTAGAGGCTTACTAGGGACATGTTGTGGTCTATGTATTCACACATGTATTACGGTTTCCAGTTAATACAATTATAGCATGAACAATAGACAATTATCATGAACAAGGAAATACAATAATAACCATTTTATTATTGCCTCTAGGGCATATTTCCAACAGTCTCCCACTTGCACTAGAGTCAATAATCTAGTTCACATCACTATGTGATTGTAATGAATCCAACACCCATGGGGTTTGTTCATATCTCGCTTGTGAGAGAGGTTATTAGTCAACGGGTCTGAACCTTTCAGATCCGTGTGTGCTTTACAAATCTCTATGTCATCTTGTAGATGCAGCTACCACGCGCTACTTGGAGCTATTCCAAATAACTGCTCTACTATACGAATCCGGTTTACTACTCAGAGTCATCCGGATTAGTGTCAAAGTTTGCATCGACGTAACCCTTTACGACGAACTCTTTTACCACCTCCATAATCGAGAAAATTCCTTAGTCCACTAGTTACTAAGGATAAGTTCGACCGCTGTCATGTGATCCATTCCTGGATCACTATTGTACCCCTTGACTAACTCATGGCAAGGCACACTTCAGGTGCGGTACACAGCATAGCATACTGTAGAGCCTACGTCTAAAGCATAGGGGACGACCTTCGTCCTTTCTCTCTCTTCTGCCGTGGTCAGGTCTTGAGTCTTACTCAATACTCACACCTTGTAACACAGCCAAGAACTCCTTCTTTGCTGATCTATTTTGAACTCCTTCAAAATCTTGTCACGGTATGTATTCATTTGAAAGTACTATTAAGCGTTTTTGATCTATCCTTATAGATCTTGATGCTCAATGTTCAAGTAGCTTAATCCAGGTTTTCCATTGAAAAACACTTTTCAAATAACCCTGTATGCTTTCCAGAAATTCTACATCATTTCTGATCAACAATATGTTAACAACATATACTCATCAAAAATTCTATAGTGCTCCCACTCACTTCTTTGGAAATACAAGTTTCTCATAAACTTTGTATAAACCCAAAATCTTTGATCATCTCATCAAAGCGTACATTCCAACTCCGAGATGCTTACTCCAGTCCTTAGAAGGATTGCTGGAGCTTTGCATACTTGTTAGCATCTTTCAGGATTGACAAAACCTTCTGGTTGTATCACATACAACCTTTCCTCAAGAAAATCGTCGAGGAAACAATGTTTTGACATCCTATCTGCAAGATTTCATAAATAATGCAGTAACTGCTAATATAATTCCAACAGACTCTTAGCATCGCTACGAGTGAGAAAGTCTCATCGTAGTCAACTCCTTGAACTTGTCGGAAAACATCTTAACGACAAGTCGAGCTTTCTTAATGGTGACACTTACCATCATTGTCCGTCTTCCTTTTAAAATCCATCTGCACCCAACAGCCTTACGACCATCAAGTAGTTCTTCCAAAGTCTATACTTTGTTTTTATACATGGATCCTCTCTCGGATTTTATGGCCTCGAGCCATTCGTCGGAATCCGGGCCCACCATCGCTTCTCCATAGCTCGTAGGTTCATTGTTGTCTAGCAACATGACTTCCAAGACAGGATTACGTACCACTCTGAAGTAGTACGCATCCTTGTCGACCTACGAGGTTTGGTAGTGACTTGATCCGAAGTTTCATGATCACTATCATAAGCTTCCACTTCAATTGGTGTAGGTGCCACAGGAACAACTTCCTGTGCCCTGCTACACACTAGTTGAAGTGACGGTTCAATAACCTCATCAAGTCTCCACCATCCTCCCACTCAATTCTTTCGAGAGAAACTTTTCCTCGAGAAAGGACCCGTTTCTAGAAACAATCACTTTTGCTTCCAGATCTGAAATAGGAGGTATACCCAACTGTTTTGGGTATTCTATGAAGATGCATTTATCCGCTTTGGGTTCGAGCTTATCAGCCTGAAACTTTTTCACATAAGCGTCGCAGCCCCAAACTTTTAAGAAACGACAGCTTAGGTTTCTCTAAACCATAGTTCATACGGTGTCGTCTCAACGGAATTGCGTGGTGCCCTATTTAAAGTGAATGCGGTTGTCTCTAATGCCTAACCCATAAACGATAGTGGTAATTCGATAAGAGACATCATGGTATGCACCATATCCAATAGGGTGCAGTTATGATGTTCGGACACACCATCACACTATGGTGTTCCAGGCGGTATTAGTTGTGAAACAATTTCCACAATGTCTTAATTGTGTGCCAAACTCGTAACTCAGATATTCATCTCTATGATCATATCACAGACATTTTATCCTCTTGTCACGACGATCTTCAACTTCACTCTGAAATTACTTGAACCTTTCAATAATTCAGACTTGTGTTTCATCAAGTAAATATACTCAGCATCTACTCAAATCATCTGTGAAGTAAGAACATAACGATATCCACTGCGTGCCTCAGCACTCATTGGACTGCACACATCAAAATGTATTACTTCCAACAAGTTGCTTTCTTGTTCCATCTTACTGAAAACGAGGCCTTTCAGTCATCTTGCCCATGTGGTATGATTTGCATGTCTCAAGTGATTCAAAATCAAGTGAGTCCAAACGATCCATCTGTATGGAGTTTCTTCATGCATATCTACCAATAGACATGGTTCGCATGTCTCAATCTTTTCAAAAACGAGTGAGTCCAAAGATCCATCAACATGGAGCTTCTTCATGCGTTTTATACCAATATGACTCAAATGGCAGTGCCACAAGTATGTGGTACTATCATTACTATCTTATATCTTTTGGCATGAACATGTGTATCACTACGATCGAGATTCAATAAACCATTCATTTTAGGTGCAAGACCATTGAAGGTATTATTCAAATAAACAGAGTAACCATTATTCTCCTTAAATGAATAACCGTATTGCGATAAACATAATCCAATCATGTCTATGCTCAACGCAAACACCAAATAACAATTATTTAGGTTTAACACCAATCTCGATGGTAGAGGGAGCATGCGATGCTTGATCACATCAACCTTGGAAACACTTCCAACACATATCGTCATCTCACCTTTAGCTAGTCTCCGTTTATTCCGTAGCCTTTTATTTCGAGTTACCAACACTTAGCAACCGAACCGGTATCTAATACCCTGGTGCTACTAGGAGTACTAGTAAAGTACACATTAATATAATGTATATCCAATATACTTCTGTCGACCTTGCCTGCCTTCTCATCTACCAAGTATCTAGGGTAGTTCTGCTTCAGTGACCGTTCCCCTCATTACAGAAGCACTTAGTCTCGGGTTTGGGTTCAACCTTGGGTTTCTTCACTAGAGCAGCAACTGATTTGCCGTTTCATGAAGTATCCCTTCTTTCCCTTGCCCTTCTTGAAACTAGTGGTTTTACTAACCATCAACAATTGATGCTCCTACTTGATTTCTACTTTCGCGGTGTCAAACATCGCGAGTTGCTCAAGGATCATCATGTCTATCCCTGATATGTTATAGTTCATCACGAAGCTCTAATAGCTTGGTGGCAGTGACTATGGAGAACCATCACTATCTCATCTGGAAGATTAACTCCCACTCGATTCAAGCGATTGTAGTACTCAGACAATCTGAGCACATGCTCAACGATTGAGCTTTTCTCCCTTAGTTTGCAGGCTTAAGAAACTTGTCAGAGGTCTCATACCTCTTGACGTGGGCACTAGTCTGAAATCCCAATTTCAGTCTTTGGAACATCTCATATGTTCTGCGACGTTTCAAAAACGTCTTTGGCGCCTCAATTCTAAACCGTTAGCATTACGCACTGAACTATCACGTAGTCATCAAAACGTGTATGTCAGATGTTCGCAACATCCACAGACGACGCTCGAGGTTCAGCACACCGAGCGGTGCATTAAGGACATAAGCCTTCTGCGCAGCAATGAGGATAATCCTCAGTTTACGGACCCAGTCCGCATAATTTCTACTATCAACTTTCAACTAAATTTTCTCTAGGAACATATCTTAAACAGTAGAACCAAAGCGTAAGCTATGACATAATTTGCAAAGACCTTTTGACTATGTTCATGATAATTAAGTTCATCTGATTATTTAATGAACTCCCACTTAGATAGACATCCCTCTAGTCATCTAAGTGATACATGATCCGAGTCAACTAGGCCGTGTCCGATCATCACGTGAGACGGACTAGTCATCATCGGTGAACATCTTCATGTTGATCGTATCTACTATACGACTCATGTTCGACCTTTCGGTCTCTTGTGTTCCGAGGCCATGTCTGTACATGCTAGGCTCGTCAAGTCAACCTAAGTGTTTCGCATGTGTAAATCTGGCTTACACCCGTTGTATGCGAACGTTAGAATCTATCACACCCGATCATCACGTGGTGCTTCGAAACAACGAACCTTCGCAACGGTGCACAGTTAGGGGGAACACATCTCTTGAAATTTTAGTGAGGGATCATCTTATTTATGCTACCGTCGTTCTAAGCAAATAAGATGTAAACATGACAAACATCACATGCAAATCATAAAGTGACATGATATGGCCAATATCATCTTGCGCCTTTTGATCTCCATCTTCGAGGCGCGGCATGATCACCTTCGTCACCGGCATGACACCATGATCTCCATCATCGTGTCTTCATGAAGTTGTCTCGCCAACTATTACTTCTACTACTATGGCTAACGGTTAGCAATAAAGTAAAGTAATTACATGGCGTTTTTCATTGACACGCAGGTCATACAATAAATTAAGACAACTCCTATGGCTCCTGCCGGTTGTCATACTCATCGACATGCAAGTCGTGATTCCTATTACAAGAACATGATCAATCTCATACATCACATATATATAATTCATCACATCCTTTTGGCCATATCACATCACATAGCATACCCTGCAAAAACAAGTTAGACGTCCTCTAATTGTTGTTGCATGTTTTACGTGGCTGCTATGGGTTTCTAGCAAGAACGTTTCTTACCTACGCAAAAGCCACAACGGTGATATGCCAATTGCTATTTACCCTTCATAAGGACCCTCTTCATCGAATCCGATCCGACTAAAGTGGGAGAGACAGACACCCGCTAGCCACCTTATGCATCAAGTGCATGTCAGTCGGTGGAACCTGTCTCACGTAAGAGTACGTGTAAGGTCGGTCCGGGCCGCTTCATCCCACAATGCCGCCGAATCAAGATAAGACTAGTAACGGTAAGCAAATTGAACAAATCATCGCCCACAACTACTTTGTGTTCTACTCGTGCATAGAATCTACGCATAGACCTAGCTCATGATGCCACTGTTGGGGAACGTAGTAATAATTCAAAATTTTCCTACGTGTCACCAAGATCAATCTAGGAGATGCTAGCAACGAGAGAGAGGGAGTGCATCTTCATACCCTTGAAGATCGCTAAGCGGAAGCGTTACAAGAACGCGGTTGATGGAGTCGTACTCGCGGCGATTCAAATCGCGGAAGATCCGATCTAGCGCCGAACGGACGGCGCCTCCGCGTTCAACACACGTACAGCCCGGGGACGTCTCCTCCTTCTTGATCCAGCAAGGGGAGAGGAGAAGTTGAGGGAGAACTCCAGCAGCACGACGGCATGGTGGCAATGGAGCTCGTGGTTCTCCGGCAGGGCTTCGCCAAGCACTACGGAGGAGGAGGAGATGTATGAGGAGGAAGGGGCTGCGCCAAGGGAAGGGTGTGGCTGCCCTCCCACCCCCTCACTATATATAGGGGGAAGGGGAGAGGGGGCCGGCCCCTCTAGATGGATCTAGAGGAGGAGGCGGCGGCCAGGGGAAACCCTAGATGGGTTTGGGCGCCCCCACCCCCTAGGAAACTTGCCCCCCAAGCCGGGAGGGGCGGCTGCCCTAGGGGTGGCGCCCCCACCTCTCCTGGTTACGTGAGAGGGGTTGGGAGGGGCGCACAGCCCCTTAGTGGGCTGGTTTGCCCCTTCCCCTTGGCCCATAAGGCCCCCCAACGCTTGCCGGGGCCTCCGAAACCCCTTTCGGACATGCTGGCCATAGCCTGGTACCCCCGGAACAATTCCGGACTCCAATACCCTTCGTCCAATATACCGATCTTCACCTCCGGACCATTCCGGAGCTCCTCGTCATGTCCGGGATCTCATCCGGGACTCCGAACAACCTTCGGTAACCACATACTATTTCCCATAACAACTCTAGCGTCACCGAACCTTAAGTGTGTAGACCCTACGGGTTCGGGAACCATGCAGACATGACCGAGACACCTCTCCGGCCAATAACCAATAGCGGGATCTGGATACCCATATTGGCTCCCACATGTTCCACGATGATCTCATCGGATGAACCACGATGTCGGGGATTCAATCAATCCCGTATACAATTCCCTTTGTCTATCGGTATGTTACTTGCCCGAGATTCGATCGTCGGTATCCCAATACCTCGTTCAATCTCGTTACCGGCAAGTCTCTTTACTCGTTCCGTAACGCATGATCCCGTGGCTAACTCATTAGTCACATTGAGCTCATTATGATGATGCATTACCGAGTGGGCCCAGAGATACCTCTCCGTCATACGGAGTGACAAATCCCAGTCTCGATTCGTGCCAACCCAACAGACACTTTCGGAGATACCTGTAGTGCACCTTTATAGCCACCCAGTTACGTTGTGACGTTTGGTACACCCAAAGCATTCCTACGGTATCCGGGAGTTGCACAATCTCATGGTCTAAGGAAACGATACTTGACATTAGAAAAGCTCTTAGCAAACGAACTACACGATCTTGTGCTATGCTTAGGATTGGGTCTTGTCCATCACATCATTCTCCTAATGATGTGATCCCGTTATCAATGACATCCAATGTCCATGGTCAGGAAACCATAACCATCTATTGATCAACGAGCTAGTCAACTAGAGGCTTACTAGGGACATGTTGTGGTCTATGTATTCACACATGTATTACGGTTTCCAGTTAATACAATTATAGCATGAACAATAGACAATTATCATGAACAAGGAAATACAATAATAACCATTTTATTATTGCCTCTAGGGCATATTTCCAACAGTTTTGTGTGGGGGGGGGGGGGGGGGTTGTGCACATAGGAAAGTGGAAGAAAATAGCGCAGATTTTACGGTGGTGGGGGGTGGGGTGGGGGGGGGGCTAGCGGGGAGTAGTGTTGACCTTGTGCTATTTGTCGGTTTTAGTCAGCCAAGTTGTATATATAGGGAAATATATTGCTCAAGACTGTACTCCCTCTATCCCATAATATAAGAGCGTTTCTAGTGTAAAACGCTCTTATATTATGGGACGGAGGGAGTACCTATTATCCTAAATAGTCAATAAAGTCTTTTCTTGCAAAAAGAAGGTTTATGCGTTATGATTTACAGTTTTGCTAAGTCTCAGTCAACTGAGACTTCGTTATGTCTCAGACTGAGACTTCGTTATGTCTCAGTCGATGCTATCTTCCTTTGCGTTTGCATGGAGATTCGTAAAAAATAATATTTTCACTTTTTCTTTTTTCTCTTACATACTATATCACTTGACTGAGACCTAGCCACACCCTATGATTTATATCCAAATTACCTCGCAAAAAAATGATTTATATCAAAACCATAAGCAGCCGATAATTAGCCAAAGCTAATTAACAATATGTAGTATACGCTGAATTTATTGTATCATTTACATACTTGCACAGTTAGATTTACATGCATACGTAGGTGTGCACAAATTCTATACCCAATCTATAAAATACTTGGACCCCCAACAACGTCGCTTCCAGATACAACACTCTACTTGGTGGCGCACTCGGGCGGGGCCCCGTCCTTGAACCTCCAGGTGTCGGCGCAGTAGTTGTAGATCATGTAGTTCTTCTGCACCCACTGGAGGCGGTCCAGCGCGGTGGCGTCCAGCTCCTGGTACATCCACGCGCCGTTGGACCTGGCGCACGCCGCCGCGTCCTGTGACGCGCACCCGCTCGCGGCGAAGCCCTTGTACGACGCCACGAACGGCGCCCGCGACCAGTCCGTCTTCACCCGCCCGCCCTGCGTCGCCCACTCCTCCGCGTCCCACACGCTGGCGTACACCCGCATCGCCTGGCTCCGCGGGTACGCCACCCCCGTCGCCGCCTCCCGGTTCCGGTGCTCCCGGATCGGCGTCCCGTCCACGTACAACCTGCATGCGGTTCATGCATGAGATCTTGTCCTGCGTTGAGTAGAGGTAGAAGAAAGAGACTGATGATGTCTGCATACTGAGTACATACAGGATGTGTGTGGGGTTCCAGACGACGGAGTAGGTGTGGAAGTCGGCGGTGGGGTCGAACCACATGCGGAACTGCTGCTCCCGGCCGCCCTTGCCCTGGCTGTACACGTTGGTGTGCACCGTGTAGGGCTGCCCGCTCGCGTTCCCCAGGAACTCGAAGTCGATCTCGTCGTGCGCCGAACCCTGCGACGACAGCTGCAACACCCACACGCACGCGCGGATCAGTACAGTGCTCCCCAATTCCCCATGGTGTCAGTCAACGCGTACGTCCACGTGCGGTCGTGCAAGGAAACGTACGTAGAAAGTGGCGACGGTGCCGGCGGAGTCGCCGGGGACGAGCTTGATCTGCATGTCGAACCGGCCGTACAGGTACTGGTTCTTGGACTGGAAACCGGAGCCGGAGGCCCGGTCGAGGGACAGCGTGAGGACGTCTCCGCCGCCGAGGATCTTGCCGCGCCCGTCGCCCCACGTGATGTCCACGTCCTGGTAGAAGTTGCCCGCCGCGCGGGCCGCGCCGGCAAGCAGCAGCAGCAGTGGCAGCACACAGCACACGACTGTTCTCCTGGGACCGGACGCCATCATCATCGGGGTCCCTGAATTCTTGTGCACTCGGTATTATATTCCGGTGTGTTTGTGTGAGGCGAGCCGGGTGCAAGTTGTGGGTTTTATAGGCTATACTGGGAGGAGGATGAGGATGACATCCTCTCATTCCTTCGATTCCATTCGATGGGTAGGAGGATGGTTGGACCAGAGAAAGAGAGGAAGGTTGTACGTGAGCTGGATCGATCAATAGCCCGGCGACGCTGACCCGATCGACTCCATCACAAACCACACGGCTTTGTTTGCCAGTTATTTTGCTTCTGGCCCTTGGAATTCTTCGTCCCCCAGCAGGAAATCCTTGGATGGCGTGGAAACACTGGCGCCCGGGTGATGACCGGGCTGCACTCGTTTGTTCGGCAGGTCTGGCGACTCACATATTTTGGTCCCAGTTGAACAGCCGTGCGTAGGTGACTCACTGCATGTACATGTATGAATGTATATATCATTGATCGGTGTCCAGTACCGGCACGTTATCAGTTTGGAGCAAGATTCTGCCTTCTTGTTAGATATGACGAGCAAAGTTATGATTAGGCTAGGAACGCGTATATGATCTCTCCATCCAGTACGCGAAGTTGTTTGCTAGTCATGTCCTGTATCAAGTACTCCAACTAGCTCGAGCCAGCCTTGCATGCAGGCTCACCTTATAAGGGGAATTTATGGAGCACCTAATTGTGGGCTAATTAGGAGTGACAATCATGTATCAACGCATATTTATGAAGAATCTAATTGCATGGTTTGCGGACGCCGTGACCTTGTTGAAAGCGTCGAAGGGCTGCTCTACTTCTCTTTGCAAGAGACAGCTCCGAGGAAACCTCAGACCCAATGAGGTCGGACGATGGTGGCGTTTCGATATCGTACCCCTTTCGAGGGCAAGCTCAACAAGTTGTGATGATTTTTTCTTCTGGTTTTTCGTTAATGAGCCGGGTAGCTTTTTTCTTCCTAATTAATGGATAAAACAAATCTTTTGGCTCCGTTTAAAAAAAATCATGGTCTAACATTTGCATACATATACGTCGGTCATGGTTGCAAGATTTCGACCACACTTGATATTTCGTTGCTACAGTTGTGTAGTACTTACTTTTTTTTAACAAAATATAAGGCGCGCTCGACGTTTCACGGCGTTTGATGTTTGACTTTTTAACCTTGCAAATACTTTTACTTTATTTCTGTCTTTATTTATAGACATATTATAAATGAAAATCATACTCAAAGTTGTATGTCGAAGACCATAAAAGCCAAGCTCACAATATATTTGGGGAAGGAAGGGGTAGCGGACGCTTTTTACCACAGTACAAATGCAAATGATCATATTTACGCGCATACACTCACCATATAAACGCACGCACACCCTACCTATGAGCACATCTGAGAAACTGAGCCACACAACATATTAAGATTGGCAAAGTCACGAAAGACGTCTTCATAGTCGATGGGGACATCTTCTCTCACTGAATGAACATCGTCGGAAAGTCTGAAATAAATTCAGCAAAATATGGGCACCAGTGCCACTTGAACCCTGGTGGTTCCACCACAAGGAATCTAACAATCTGAGTTACGCTCGGATAAGCTGCTATATATATAGAGAGAGGGAATTTGGTGTTCAAACTTTTTTTGTAGGGGAATTTGGTGTTCAAACTTTTTTGTGGAATGGGAACTTGGTGTTCTAAGAGCATCTATAGCCGCAACATGCAAACACGGTCCCTCAAACACATACGGACGTGACCGGACTCGTCTGCGGACACTGACTGGTCACCTCTCAATTTTTCACTTTCACAACCATGTCTCTAATTTTTTTCCTATATGTCCGGTCACATGTATGTGATTGGTGAAGATAAAGTGAAAGAAAGAAAAGAAGAATAAAAAAGGTGGGCCAAATCCTATGTGGCGGATGCAGGACCACTAACCGGACATATCCGAGGGCACCTCATACTCATCCCATATATGAGGGCAATATGAGGAGTGCCGGACAGCCCGGATATATAAGGAGGCTATGAGGGGTCCAGTTGGGTCAACTTTTTTCTTCTCTCATGTCTGGTCAGTGGTCCGTGCACCCGCCCGGTCAATATGAGGAGTCCGGCTGTAGATGCTCTAATGGGTCAACCTAATTGTAATTTGACAAATGCATAAAGAACTACACATCTGCATTTTTTATTTAGAAAAGGAGGATGACCCCCGGCCTCTGCATCTGGGCGATGCATACGGCCACTTTATTAATTATTCTCATAAGACCTTACAAAGTAATACAACAGTAAGACTAAAGCCGCCGTCTAATCATCTCTATCCCGCTGATGAAGGGGCGCAGATAGCCTGGGCCTAATACCAAACAGACATCGCAGCCAAACCTAACATCTAAGACCTGAGAACCCATCCAGGATGCCTGCCAGGCATGGGTCTCACCGGTCCGGCGTGCACTCAGATGCCGCCTCCGCCAACTGCCACCGCTCCATCTTCAGAACTGTCCTGATCCATCAACCTTGCTCGGTCTAGCTAACGTCGACGCCACCACGGCGCCAAACGACACCTCCTCCCTGCGCGCAAACAGCTGAACACGTCGCGGTCGCCACTGATACACCTCAGCGCCATGCTGCCAAGTATCACCAGCCGACACAGCTTGAAGTCCTTGGAAAATCTGTCGTGCGTAGCACCTGCCGACCAGGCATGACAAGGCGTAGCACCTGTCGGTCAGGCATGACTTGACATCACCACCGAAGCTCCGTGCAAGATGAAGCCGCTCCACCTCCTGCCTCTGACCTCCAGCGCTGCTCCGCAAACGATGCTCCCAAGAGAGAAACGACACCGTAGTGCCGCCATCGTCCGATCTGGAACACCAGATCCTAGGGTTTCCCCCGGAGCAGCACGAGTGGTTCGACAATATTTACACGACGATGCCTTCATCAAGGTAACGGCGAGAACGCCGCCATCGCCTGCCATTGGCTCGGTTTTCACCGGCAACCATGTCTCCCCTACTCGCAGCCGGGACAAGATGATGGATCTCGAGATCCGATCACCAAGCCTCTGGCCGGCCATCTCGGGAAGAAGATGACCACCACGTCCAGCAGTGTCACCACGCCTGGCACGCGTCGCCACCGGCACCCCCATGGTGCCTAGGGCCGACAAGCCCCGACGATTCCCCTCCAGCCGCCATGGCCCAGACCCCGGCACCCCTAGATCCAGAGCGGATCGGGGTCCAGGGCCCCAAGCCGTAACCGCCGCGGAGGCAGCACCACTGGACGATGCCAAGCCCTCCAGCCCGCCGCCAAGTCATCGCCGGAGCTTCGCCGCGCCACGCCGCCAAGAGACCGTCGGGATACCTCGAGCCGCCACTAGAGAAGCCGCAGCCGCCGCGCGTTGGAGAGGGCTCAAGCCGCAGTAGCCCCGCCGCCAGGCAGGGACGCCGCCACCCAGCACGCCCTCCGCCGCGCCGCTAGGCCCCGCCCAGCCCAGCGCCGTCCCGCGCCGGACGCCAACCGCGAGGAGGGGCAAGATCCCCGCCGCCACCAACGCTGGCCGGTCTTTGCCCGGCGGCGCTGTGCGGTGGCGGCGGGGGGAGAAGTCGACGAGGGTGGGCGAGAGGCGGCGGCTAGGGTTTCCCCCGAGGACGCTCGCGGGAGCGGCTCGGGGGTCGGGATGGGGAGGAGTCATCCAAATCCTTAAAGTGACAAGGTACATCTTTTGCGTTTTATGTTGAGACAATTCATTTTCCAAATAAACAAATTTGCTGATTAAAGCAAAGCACGTTGTCAAGCTTTTGCGTCGAAGTAGCATACACTTTCCACTTACGCGTTCAAGCGAAAGTTGGGTGGGCATCATAGTTGTGCTACGTGGAGAGTCCCAGCTGAGCAATCACCAATGGGAATGTGATTATGGGATATGGTCATCGGGCCACTTAATTTGCACACGATGCACCACACACACACACAAATACTGCATTTTATGCTGACCATGGCCAGGCCGGCGCCTGCACTTTGATTCTTTGAAGTTCCAACTAGAACACCACCGATCCACCGTAGACACGTACTAGTACGTACACCATGCAACCCAGTGCATGCGGCACCGGCCGCTAACAATTCCCTCTCGCGTGCATGCACGGTGCAAGTAATCAAGCACCGAAGGGGTACACGGGTTGCTTCCCGGATCGAACTTCCATGGAATGGCAAAAGCGCTGCCTTCTCTCCAAGTATATGATCAAATAGTTGACAACGTACACGTACGTACGTACGTACGTCGCGGTGCCATCAACATCCTGCAGAAATCCCAACGCACGCCGCCCGTATAATCAGCATGCATGTACGCACGCACATCTCGATCGATCGGTCTTGTTCCAGAGCCAGAGGTGCCCCGGCCGAGCACTCCACTTGACACAGCCTTATCGTCGATCCACCCAACCAAATGCCCATCCCATTCAAGCTTCGCCCGCCACTATCTTTAGCTCTTGTTAAACCCATCTTTTCCGATAAGAAAAAGGACTACTCGTATTGCAACAGCGTTGGGGACCGGCCGAACGTCGCCGTCGATCAAATGGAGTCGCCGATCGATCCCCAGGCTAGGCTAACTAAGCTGGTGATGATCATGGGTCGGCCGTTAGTTAAAGTTGGGCAACTTCCCGTGTCTTTTCTAGCCTTGTACCACTAGGCTGTTATCGCCATTGGCCACACTAGCGACATGACTACTGCTAATGGAACGAGATCACGTCTTGTTGCTTACCGGGGGGTTTTGCTCAGAGGGACACGTATGAGACGTTGTTTTCCGAGGTTTAGGTAACAGATAATGGTGGAACGGTCGTGTTGTTTGTTAGCCCAATAGCCCAGAGTAATGATGACCAGGGAAACCACGTACTCCCTATGCCCAACACCTGATACTTGTTTCAAGCACTAGCTAACCTGTGGTTGGATGGTTAGATGGACTCTGGTATCCTCAGCCCATCAGGGTTCAAGTCCTGATGCTCGCATTTATTTTTGGATTTATTTCAGGATTTCCGATGATGCGCATTCAGTAGGAGAAGACGTTGAAGGTGCTGATAGGGGTAGGGTGTGCGTGTGTGCCTTCATAAGGTGAGTATATGCGCGTGTATATGAGCGCTTACGTCTGTACTGTGTTTAAAAAAACCACCTGATACTTGTTTCAAGCACTAGCTTACCTTCCTTTTTCCCCTAAAAAAAAAGCTAACCTTCCTTTTTCTGAGTTATTTTTTTGTTTTTACAAGGAAAATGTTAACCCGCGAACGTTTCGCTAGGGAAGGTCCTAGCAAACGCCCTCACAACCGATGTGATCAGAATCAAGCGAGTGCCATTTTTCTTTAAGAAAACACTTCATCCATTGACAATTCTTTTTTACACATGGCAAGTTTCCCTTCCGTACATGGCAAGTCCTTAACAAACGCATGACATTTTTACTTGTTTTGGCATGGCAACTCTGGCGCTCGCTGGCAATTTGGTTCATGGCGAACGTTTGTCAGATATTCGTGTCCTCTTATAAAGGTGAAGAACATTCGCGTGACATGCTCAGCACAACGGTTTGAGAGACAGAGAGACAAACAAAAAGAGAGATGTAATCCATTTGTGGACACGGCTTTTCTGCACCTAGTCTTATCTATACCCAGGTGTGAACAGTAATATCAAATAAAATAGTAAATTTAATAAAATCTGAAATTTTCTAGCATTGAAGATGCTCATGTGCGCAAGGTGTGTGTGTGCGCGCGCGCAAAATTTCGTGGTATCTGGACATCTGAGGAGCTCGTGTCCAAAAAACAAATTTGGGGTGCCCGAGAGACTTTAAAAATGTACATGATTTGGAGGTGATTTTGCTTTTTTGGCACGAGCCCCTCAGATGTCCAAACACCACGATTTTTCGTGCGCACCTTGAGCACATGAGCATCTTGGATGCCTAAATAATTCAGTTTTTTTTTGCTATTTGTTTTGAATTTACTGTTCACCGTGTAGATGAGCCCAGTCACCGTTTTGAATTATCGATTTTCATCACCAAACTAACGGATTTGTTCAATTTATGTACCTTAACTCCTATACCAAGTATTTTGCATGTTGAACTTTCAAAACTGGAAAAGTTTCATCCCTCAATCAAACTAGAGTGGTTTCTCTAGTGACGTGATGTTGTCTTTTTATGAGACAGACACACCAGTGAAATGATACAGAGGCAGAGGCAACCCCTTTTTGGAAGAAAAAACCAAACAAAACTAAACACAAAGAAAAAAGCGACTAAAGCAAAATAAAAGTTCATGCAACCAAATATAAGAAGACCAGAAATTTATTATACCACTTCTGACTATCAATTTATCATATTGTATGAGTTGATCAGTGCATGTAACACAAATCAATTAGGCCCCATTTGAAGCAAAGGAAAAACATAGCAATTTTGTAGGATACCGTTTCTATAGAATTTTGGAGGAAAGCAAATAGGATACCGTTTTTCCTTTGGTATTGTTTGGGACAAAGGTATTGCTATCCTACGTTCTTTTCAAATTCCTATGGGCTGTGTTATTCCATAGGAATGTTGGAGGAAACCAAATAGGATGTCCTACCTCATTTTTTCTTCTCTTTATATCCACAATTTCAATATGACATTCAAACGACAGTTTTGTAGTTTTCCCGTGGGTTGAGTTCCTGTAAAAATCCAGGACACGTGGCATCCTAATTCCTACGTATTTTCTATTTCTATTTCTATTTTTTGTGTTTCAAACGGGTACCTAATTAGCACCTCTTTTCAACCGCGTCGTTCGAAAACTCAGAACTTTGTGACGACTCATGTCTACCATCTACTGATTTCACGGATCTGGTGCTTTAGAGCATCTACAATCACAAGTACCAAAACCCGTCCTTGGCGCATCCGCAGACAGTGACCGCATGAGAGAAAGAAGCGAGAATCCTCTTTTTAACTCCGACTCCCCCACTCCGGCCGTTGCTTTTCTTTCTGTTACTTCGAAAGTAGCTGCTTCAACTTCAGCCATGCGAATTCTCGATATTCCTTTTTATTTTTCATGAAATGAAAGGACAACACAATAAAAATTGTTTTCACAACTGGATACCCCATTTGCAAATCCTCATTACATACACGTGAAACCTAATCTTAAGCAGTGCCCGTCCGGCTCCGTCGTGCCTATGCCTGGCAGCTGGCTGTGTCCCACGAAGGTCTGATCGCGAGCGAGATACAGTAGGATATGACACACACAGGCTCACGGGACTTGAGACGTCAGCGTCTCTCGTGTCCTACACTTCCTCATCGGAGCCCATGCCTTGCATGTCGCCGGTGGATGTGAGGTCGTTGATGGATCTGCCATGGTCGGAGCCGGCCATGTCCACCACGATGTGGTTGCGGCGGCAGGGGTTACCGTGAAGGAAATATGCCCTAGAGGCAATAATAAAGTTGTTATTTATATTTCCTTATATCAGAATAAATGTTTATTATTCATGCTAGAATTGTATTAAACGGAAACTTAGTACATGTGTGAATACATAGACAAACAGAGTGTCACTAGTATGCCTCTACTTGACTAACTCATTGAATCAAAGATGGTTAAGTTTCCTAACCATAGACATGAGTTGTCATTTGATTAACGGGATCACATCATTAGAGAATGATGTGATTGACTTGACCCATTCCGTTAGCTTAGCATTTGATCGTTTAGTATATTGCTATTGCTTTCTTCATGACTTATACATGTTCCTATGACTATGAGATTATGCAACTCCTGAATACCGGAGGAACACTTTGTGTGCTACCAAATATCACAACGTAACTGGGTGATTATAAAGGTGCTCTACAGGTGTCTCCGATGGTACTTGTTGAGTAGGCATAGATCGAGATTAGGATTTGTCATTCCGATTGTCGGAGAGGTATCTCTGGGCCCTCTCGGTAATGCACATCACTATAAGCCTTGCAAGCAATGTAATTAATGAGTTAGTTGCGGGATGATGCATTACGGAACGAGTAAAGAGACTTGCTGGTAACGAGATTGAACTAGGTATTGAGATACCGACGATCGAATCTCGGGCAAGTAACATACCGATAACAAAGTGAACAACGTATGTTGTTATGCGGTTTGACCGATAAAGATCTTTGTAGAATATGTAGGAACCAATATGGGCATCCAGGTTCCGCTATTGGTTATTGACCGGAGACATGTCTCGGTCATGTCTACATAGTTCTCGAACCCGTAGGGTCCGCACGCTTAACGTTCGGTGACGATCGGTAATATGAGTTGATGTGTTTTGATGTACCGAAGGTAGTTCAAAGTCCAGGATATGATCACGGACATGACGAGGAGTCTCGAAATAGTCGAGACATAAAGATCGATATATTGGAAGCCTATATTTGGATATCGGAATAGTTTTGGGTGAATTCGGGAATTTATCGGAGTACCGGGAGGTTACCAGAACCCCCCGGTAAATGTATGGGCCTTATTGGACCATAGTGGAGAGAGAAAGAGGAGACCAGGGCAGGCCGCACGCCCCCTCTCCCTCTGGTCCGAATTGGACTAGGAGGGGGGCGGCGCCCCCCTTTCCTTCCTCCCTCTCTCCCCCTTCCTTCTCTCCTAGTCCAACTAGGGAGGGGGGAATCCTATTCCTGGTGGTAGCAGGACTCCTCCAGGGCGCACCATAGAGGGCCGGCCCTCCCCCCTCCTCCACTCCTTTATATACGGGGGAGGGGGCACCCCATAGACACACAAGTTGATCATTGATCTCTTAGCCGTGTGCGGTGCCCCCCTCCACCATAATCCACCTCGGTCATATCGTCATAGTGCTTAGGCGAAGCCCTGCGCCGGTAGCTTCATCATCACCATCATCACGCCATCATGCTGACGAAGCTCTCCCTCGAAGCTCTACTGGATCGTGAGTTCGTGGGACGTCACCGAGCTGAACGTGTACAGATCGCGGAGGTGCCATACGTTCGGTACTAGGATCGGTCGATCATGAAGACGTATGACTACATCAACCGCGTTGTCATAACGCTTCCGCTTTCGGTCTACGAGGGTACGTGGACAACACTCTCCCCTCTCGTTGCTATGCATCACCATGATCTTGCGTGTGCATAGGATTTTTTTGGAAATTACTACGTTACCCAACAGTGGCATCCGAGCCAGGTTTATGCATAGATGTTATATGCACGAGTAGAACACAAGTGAGTTGTGGGTGATACAAGTCATACTGCTTACCAGCATGTCATACTTTGATTCGGCGGTATTGTTGGATGAAGCGGCCCGGACCAACATTACGCGTACGCTTGCGCGAGACTAGTTCTACCGACGTGCTTCGCACACAGGTGGCTAGCGGGTGTCAGTTTCTTCAACTTTAGTTGAATCGAGTGTGGCTACGCCCGGTCCTTGTGAAGGTTAAAACAGCACATACTTGACGAAATATCGTTGTGATTTTGATGCATAGGTAAGAACGGTTCTTGCTCAGCCCGTAGCAGCCACGTAAAACTTGCAACAACAAAATAGAGGACGTCTAACTTGTTTTTGCAGGGCATCTTGTGATGTGATATGGTCAAGACATGATGCTAAATTTTATTATATGAGATGATCATGTTTTGTAACAGAGTTATCGGCAACTGGCAGGAGCCATATGGTTGTCGCTTTATTGTATGAAATGCAATCGCCATGTAATTGCTTCACTTCATCACTAAGCGGTAGCGATAGTCGTAGAAGCAATAGTTGGCGAGACGACAACGATGCTACGATGGAGATCAAGGTGTAGCGCCGGTGACGATGGTGATCATGACGGTGCTTTGGATATGGAGATCAAAGGCACAAGATGATGATGGCCATATCATATCACTTATATTGATTGCATGTGATGTTTATCTTTTATGCATCTTATTTTTCTTCGATCGACGGTAGCATTATAAGATAATCTCTCACTAAATTTCAAGGTATAAGTGTTCTCCCTGAGTATGCACCGTTGCGAAAGTTCGTCGTGCCGAGACACCACGTGATGATCGGGTGCAAGCCAGTTTTGCACAGGCAGAATACTCGGGTTAAACTTGACGAGCCTAGCATATGCAGATATGGCCTCGGAACACTGAGACCGAAAGGTCGATCGTGAATCATATAGTAGATATGATCAACATAGTGATGTTCACCATTGAAAACTACTCCATCTCACATGATGGTCAGACATGGTTTAGTTGATAGGGATCACGTGATCACTTAGATGATTAGAGGGATGTCTATCTAAGTGGGAGATTCTTAAGTAATTTGATTAATTGAACTTTAATTTATCATGAACTTAGTACCTGATAGTATTTTGCATGTCTATGTTGTTGTAGATAGATGGCCCGTGTTGTTGTTCCATTCAATTTTAATGCGTTCGTTGAGAAAGCAAAGTTGAAAGATGATGGTAGGAATTACACGGACTGGGTCCGTAACTTGAGGATTATCCTCATTGCTGCGCAGAAGAATTACGGCATGGAAGCACCGCTAGGTGCTAAACCCGCTGCAGGAGCAGCGCCAGATGTTATGAACGTCTGGCAGAGCAAAGCTGATGACTACTCGATAGTTCAGTGTGCCATGCTTTACGGCTTAGAACCGGGACTTCAACGACGTTTTGAACGTCATGGAGCATATGAGATGTTCCAGGAGTTGAAGTTAATATTTCAAGCAAATGCCCGGATTGAGAGATATGAAGTCTCCAATAAGTTCTACAGCTGCAAGATGGAGGAGAATAGTTCTGTCAGTGAGCATATACTCAAAATGTCTGGGTATAACAATCACTTGATTCAACTGGGAGTTAATCTTCCGGATGATAGTGTCATTGACAGAATTCTTCAATCACTGCCACCAAGCTACAAGAGCTTCGTGATGAACTATAATATGCAAGGGATGGATAAGACAATTCCCGAGCTCTTCGCGATGCTAAAGGTTGCGGAGGTAGAAATCAAGAAGGAGCATCAAGTGTTGATGGTCAACAAGACCACCAGTTTCAAGAAAAAGGGTAAAGGGAAGAAGGGGAACTTCAAGAAGAACGGCAAGCAAGTTGCTGCTCAAGTTAAGAAGCCCAAGTCTAGACCTAAGCCTGAGACTGAGTGCTTCTACTGCAAAGGGACTGGTCACTGCAAGCGAAACTGCCCCAAGTATTTGGCGGATAAGAAGGATGGCAAGGTGAACAAAGGTATATGTGATATACATGTTATTGATGTGTACCTTACTAATGCTCGCAGTAGCACCTGGATATTTGATACTGGTTCTGTTGCTAGTATTTGCGACTCGAAACAGGGACTACCGATTAAGCGAAGATTGGCTAAGGACGAGGTGACGATGCGTGTGGGAAATGGTTCCAAAGTCGATGTGATCGCGGTCGGCACGCTACCTCTACATCTACCTTCGGGATTAGTTTTAGACCTAAATAATTGTTATTTGGTGCCAGCGTTAAGCATGAACATTATATTTGGATCTTGTTTGATGCGAGACGATTATTCATTTAAATCAGAGAATAGCGGTTGTTCTATTTATATGAGTAATATCTTTTATGGTCATGCACCCTTGAAGAATGGTCTATTTATATTGAATCTCGATAGTAGTGATACACATATTCATAATATTGAAGCCAAAAGATGCAGAGTTGATAATGATAGTGCAACTTATTTGTGGCACTGCCGTTTAGGTCATATTGGTGTAAAGTGCTTGAAGAAACTCCATTCTGATGGACTTTTGGAATCACTTGATTATGAATCACTTGGTACTTGCGAACCATGCCTCATGGGCAAGATGACTAAAACGCCGTTCTCTGGAACAATGGAGCGAGCAACAGATTTGTTGGAAATCATACATAGTGATGTATGTGGTTCAATGAATGTTGAGGCTCGCAGCGGGTATCGATATTTTCTCACCTTCACAGATGATTTGAGCAGATATGGGTATATCTACTTGATGAAACATAAGTCTAAAACATTTGAAAAGTTCAAAGAATTTCAGAGTGAAGTGGAAAATCATCGTAACAAGAAAATAAAGTTTTTGCGATCTGATCGTGGAGGAGAATATTTGAGTTACGAGTTTGGTCTTCATTTGAAACAATGCAGAATAGTTTCGCAACTCACGCCACCCGGAACACCATAGCGTAATGGTGTGTCCGAACGTCGTAATCGTACTTTACTAGATATGGTGCGGTCTATGATGTCTCTTACAGATTTACCGCTATCATTTTGGAGTTATGCTTTATAGACGGTTGCATTCACGTTAAATAGGGCACCATCTAAATCCGTTGAGACGACACCTTATGAACTGTGGTTTGGCAAGAAACCAAAGTTGTCGTTTCTTAAAGTTTGGGGCTGCGATGCTTATGTGAAAAAGCTTCAACCTGATAAGCTCGAACCCAAATCGGAGAAATGTGTCTTCATAGGATACCCAAAGGAGACTGTTGGGTACACCTTCTATCATAGATCCGAAGGCAAGACATTCGTTGCTAAGAATGGATCCTTTCTAGAGAATGAGTTTCTCTCGAAAGAAGTGAGTGGGAGGAAAGTAGAACTTGATGAGGTAATTGTACCTGCTCCCTTATTGGAAAGTAGTTCATCACAGAAATCTGTTCCTGTGACTCCTACACCAATTAGTGAGGAAGCTAATGATGATGATCACGTAACTTCAGATCAAGTTACTACCGAACCTACGAACTATGAGGAAGATCCGCACCAAAGTGGTACGGTAATCCTGTTCTGGAGGTCATGTTACTTGACCATAAAGAACCTACGAACTATGAGGAAGCGATGATGAGCCCAGATTCCGCGAAATGGCTTGAGGCCATGAAATCTGAGATGGGTCCATGTATGAGAACAAAGTGTGGACTTTGGTTGACTTGCCCGATGATCGGCAAGCCATCGAGAATAAATGGATCTTCAAGAAGAAGACAGACGCTGAGGGTAATGTTACTGTCTACAAAGCTCGACTTGTTGCGAAAGGTTTTCGACAAGTTCAAGGAGTTGACTACGATGAGACTTTCTCACCAGTAGTGATGCTTAAGTCCGTCCGAATCATGTTAGCAATTGCCGCATTTTATGATTATGAAATTTGGCAAATGGATGTAAAGACTGCATTCCTGAATGGATTTCTGAAACAAGAGTTGTATATGATGCAACCTGAAGGTTTTATCGATCCAAAGGATGCTAACAAAGTGTGCAAGCTCCAGCAATCCATCTATGGACTGGTGCAAGCATCTCGGAGTAGGAATAAATGTTTTGATAGTGTGATCAAAGCATATGGTTTTATACAGACTTTTGGAGAAGCCTGTATTTACAAGAAAGTATGTGGGAGCTCTGTAGCATTTCTAATATTATATGTGGATGACATATTGTTGATTGGAAATGATATAGAATTTCAGGATAGCATAAAAGGATACTTGAATGAGAGTTTTTCAATGAAAGACCTCGGTGAAGCTGCTTATATATTGGGCATCAATATCTATAGAGATATATCAAGACGCTTAATTGGACTTCCACAAAGCACATACCTTGATAAAGTTTTGAAGAAGTTCAAAATGGATCAAGCAAAGAAAGGGTTCTTGCATGTGTTACAAGGTGTGAAGTTGAGTCAGACTCAATGCCCGACCACTGCAGAAGATAGAGAGAAAATGAAAGGTGTTCCCTATGCTTCAGCCATATGCTCTATCATGTATGCAATGTTGTGTACCAGACCTGATGTGTGCCTTGCTATTAGTTTAGCAGGGAGGTACCAAAGTAATCCAGGAGTGGATCACTGGACAGCGGTCAAGAACATCCTGAAATACCTGAAAAGGACTCAGGATATGTTTCTCGTTTATGGAGGTGACAAACAGCTCGTCATAAATGCTTACGTCGATGCAAGCTTTGACACTGATCCGGATGACACTAAGTCACAAACCGGATAGGTGTTTATATTGAATGGTGGAGTTGTCAATTGGTGCAGTTCTAAGAAAAGCGTCGTGGCGGGATCTACGTGCAAAGCGGAGTACATAGCTGCTTCGGAAGCAGCAAATGAAGGATTCTGGATGAAGGAGTTCATATCCAATCTAGGTGTCATACCTAGTGCATCGGGTCCAATGAAAATCTTTTGTGACAATACTGGTGCAATTGCCTTGGCAAAGGAATCCAGATTTCACAAGAGAACCAAGCACATCAAGAGACGCTTCAATTCCATCCGCGATCAAGTCAAGGAGGGAGACATAGAGATTTGCAAGATACATATGGATCTGAATGTTGCAGACCCATTGACCAAGCCTCTCTCACGAGCAAAACATGATCAGCACCAAGACTCCATGGGTGTTAGAATCATTACTGTGTAATCTAGATTATTGACTCTAGTGCAAGTGGGAGACTGAAGGAAATATGCCCTAGAGGCAATAATAAAGTTGTTATTTATATTTCCTTATATCATGATAAATGTTTATTATTCATGCTAGAATTGTATTAACCGGAAACTTAGTACATGTGTGAATACATAGACAAACAGAGTGTCACTACTATGCCTCTACTTGACTAGCTCGTTGAACCAAAGATGGTTAAGTTTCCTAACCATAGACATGAGTTGTCATTTGATCAACGGGATCACATCATTAGAGAATGATGTGATTGACTTGACCCATTCCGTTAGCTTAGCATTTGATCGTTTAGTATATTGCTATTGCTTTCTTCATGACTTACATGTTCCTATGACTATGAGATTATGCAACTCCCGAATACCGGAGGAACACTTTGTGTGCTACCAAACGTCACAACGTAACTGGGTGATTATAAAGGTGCTCTACAGGTGTCTCCGATGGTACTTGTTGAGTTGGCATAGATCGAGATTAGGATTTGTCAATCCGATTGTCGGAGAGGTATCTCTGGGCCCTCTCGGTAATGCACATCACTATAAGCCTTGCAAGCAATGTAACTAATGAGTTAGTTGCAAGATGATGCATTATGGGACGAGTAAAGAGACTTGCCGGTAACGAGACTAGGTATTGAGATTCCGATGATCGAATCTCGGGCAAGTAACATACCGATGACAAAGGGAACAACGTATGTTGTTATGCAGTTTGACCGATAAAGATCTTCGTAGAATATGTAGGAACCAATATGAGCATCCAGGTTCCGCTATTTGTTATTGACCGAAGACATGTCTCGGTCATGTCTACATAGTTCTCGAACCCGTAGGGTCCACACGCTTAACGTTCGGTGACGATCGGTAATATGACTTTATGTGTTTTGATGTACCGAAGGTAGTTCGGAGTCCCGGATATGATCACGGACATGACGAGGAGTCTCGAAATGGTCGAGACATAAAGATCGATATATTGGAAGCCTATATTTGGATATCGAAATAGTTCTGGGTGAATTCGGGAATTTACCGGAGTACCGGGAGGTTACCGGAACCCCCCCCCCCCCGGTAAATGTATGGGCCTTATTGGGCCATAGTGGAGAGAGAGAGAGAGAGGAGACCAGGGCAGGCCGCGCGCCCCCTCTCCCTCTGGTCCGAATTGGACTAGGAGGGGGGCGGCTCCCCCCTTTCCTTCCTCCCTCTCTCCCCCTTCCTTCTCTCCTAGTCCAACTAGGGAGGGGGGGATCCTACTCCCGGTGGGAGCAGGACTCCTCCAGGGCGCGCCATAGAGGGTCGGCCCTCCCCCCTCCTCCACTCCTTTATATACGGGGGAGGGGGGCACCCCATAGACACACAAGTTGATCATTGATCTCTTAGCTGTGTGCGGTGCCCCCCTCCACCATAATCCACCTCGGTCATATCGTCGTAGTGCTTAGGCGAAGCCCTGCGCCGGTAGCTTCATCATCACCGTCATCACGCCGTCGTGCTGACGAAGCTCTCCCTCGAAGCTCTACTGGATCGTGAGTTCGTGGGACGTCACCGAGCTAAACGTGTACAGATCGCGGAGGTGCCGTACGTTCGGTAATAGGATCGGTCGATCGTGAAGACGTACGACTACATCAACCTCGTTGTCATAATGCTTCCGCTTTCGGTCTGCGAGGGTACGTGGACAACACTCTCCCCTCTCGTTGCTATGCATCACCATGATCTTGCGTGTGCGTAGGATTTTTTTTGAAATTACTACGTTACCCAACATACCGTGCACCATATGCGGCGTCGGAGAGTGCGACTCCACCTCGCCAATGTCCCTTGTTAGGGCTCTCGCGATCTCCCACATACGCTGCCTCGCACGGCGAGCATGTCGCGCTATACTTGCGTCGGCCGAGGCCCAAACATTGACCTCTGCCTCGACCCCCAACGAAGCGGTTGCGCATCTGCCACGGCGTTCGATGTTAGACGGACTGCACTTCCTCCGCCGAGTCAGCGGCGACACGCTCATGCCGGATCCTTGCGACATTTGGGCGGACGGAATGGATCCCTATAGGATGGAGTCCGACCGCTGCCGTCGGGCGGACTCTTCCTGGGAACAGCGGAGCGCATGGAGGACTACCATCACCTTGTTTGGGCCCCATGGGACGAGCTCCGGGGCAACGGATCCAGAGGTGTAGGACTCCGGATCCGCTGTCGGTCATGCCGAAAAAGGGGAAGATTGCTGGATGGGTTCTTGTGGGCCGACGGGAGTGGACTGGAGTGGAATGCGGCTAGGGTTTATGTGTGGCCGCTGCATCAGAGTGGGCCAGATCCGACGTGGTGGGTGCCCGGGCGTCCCATATTCACCGGACATATGAGCTGGATATGTGGTTGCTGGTCAGTGCTCGCGTTTGAGTGGATATGGGGCGTTTGGTTGTGTGGTTGCCGATCAGATGCGTTTGTAGGCAGAGACGGAAAAATAGTTTGTGCACATATGCCTAGCTAGCAGGCTAGTAGCATCCCGCCCAATTCCCAACACATGAGCTAGAAATCGAGAATGATTGTTGGGTGATGCTGACGAGAGCATTTCCAACAGACGCGCTAAATAAAGCGTGCGCTGTAAAAGTTGTCTATATAGAGCGCGCGATAAAAAACAGTGCTCCAGCAGAAGCTGTAAAATAGAGCATGCACAAAAACGAAGTTGTAAATTTAGCGCACGCAGGCTGCGGGGCTATAAATTTGGGGCGCCAACTTGTGCGCGCGGGCTGCTGCATGTGGGACCGCAGGGGTGGGCATCGTGTTTTTGTGCGTCTGGTAAACCTCCCGCGTGCAAAACCGCTATTTCAGCACTGTAAAACTTTGTTAGCGCGGAGATCAAGCATAGGCCATTGTTGGAGATGCTCTGAGGCCAATCAAGCATAGGCCGCCGATGGAGTATTTGACAAAAAACTACCACATTAGGGGTATCCGTCCCACAGAACTACCACTTTCAGAAAAGTGACTAATAACTACCGAAAATTTCTAATTTTGTGACAAAAAACTACCAAGTCGTGTTGATCGTCCATTTAGCCATTTTAACCGCTTAACTGACATGGATGGCCCACATGGTAGGCCGACGGCGGCCCTAACGGCTAACGGACGCCCGCTCGCGACCGTTAGTGGCCCGGCTCGGTCGGAACCAGCCAGGGGCTAGGTCAAAACAACCGACCGACCGGCCGACCCTCACTCACTCACTCCTCTCCCTGAGCTCTCTTCTTCCTCTGTTTCCTCCGACGACTGCGACGCGGCGGCGCGAGGATGCCTTCCTGGCCCAACAGCAACGAGACATCCGACGCCGACGATGACGAGCACATGGATGAGTACAGCAGCATGCAAATGGAGTATTTTGTAAGTGAGCTCACTCTGTTCTCTCCTATGCTAGGGTTAGGGTTAGGGTTTGAGCTCACTTTGCTCTTCCATGTAGTTCTTATGTGTGAGGTGTTGTGGCTGATATATATGGGGTTGGTACTGCAGCAAACTCATGACACGGTGATAGATCCAAGTTTCAGTGGGCTTGTGGTTGAATCTGACCGTAAGTGCATCCTGCACAGGCAGAGACCAGGCAGGTTTGTGGCATTTGAAGGGACTGGCACTGGAAGGAGATTCATTGGATGTGCTACTACGGTAAGAGCAACTATTGTTAGTGGTTTTCATGTGTAGATTTATTTGGTGGTACATAGTGCAAACAACATTGATATTCTTGTTGTTTCAGTATCTGTTTACTGAAAACTGAAGTACAAAGCTGGTGTGGTGTTCATGTGTTAGCTAAATCTCTGATAGGAACTGAATCTAGGCAGCATCTAAAATTGGTCTAACTGAATTTCTTTGTTACTGCATTCAGACAAACATTGATATGTATGTATGAATTCTGTAACTGAATTTTACTGGATTTAGTTATCATTAATATTTCACTGCATTTTCAGGATGGTGTGAACTATGGTGTTCTGGAGTGGGTAGATGCCCCTTGGCCAGTAATTCTGCAGAGGTGTTTAACCAAGCTGTGGGATATGTATCATGAGGAGAACCTTGGTAGAGTCCAAGACAAAGAAGCTCATGAGATAGAGGTTGAGAAACGGAAGAAGGAGCTGGATTCTCTTGCCAATCAGTACAGTCAGCTTGTGGATGATGTATCCAAGCTGTTTGATTACCAGGATGGGCAGAAATCCCATGACATGGATTACACAAGCCAGGCAATCAATGAACTTAAGGAGAAGAAGCATCAGCTTGAGGAGCAGGCAAAGATTGAGGTTCAAATGGAGAAGCTTAAGCTGAAGAAAGAACAGAGGTGCATCCTGCAGAGTCAAGCTGATATCATTCAAAACACCAGGAAGGCCATGAAGGAGATACAAGTGGAGAGAGACCTCCTTAAAGAAGAGAAGAAGAAGCTGGAGCATGTCATTTCTGAGCTACTGAAGGCTGGTCATGGGTGCAAGGAAAAGCTGGACAAGATCAAAGAAGTTGTCATGGAGGAGTGATTTTTTAGGCATGGTTGGTAAGTAAATATGAGGCCTCTATATATAACTGGCCTAGCAATGAAGGAGTCTGATGCAAATATGCATCATGCAATGCATCTCAGTACTAATATTAGCTAATGAACTGCCTAAGCCTAAGAACTGCCTATGGTTTGAGATCATTTTGGTTGTGGTGTGGGGTGCTGTTATGGCCCTGATCTGTAATGCTCTAACATGATGTTATCTTTAATGCCCTGATGCTAAGTTAAGAACCTTATTATCTAAGCCTGCTGCAGTTTCTATCTGTCTTTTTTATCCTACCTGCAATATGGTCCTGAGAAGTTCGTTGTAACATTTCACAGATTGCACAAACTTGGTAACACTAAACAAAGGTAGGTAGTTCACATAGGAGGCACCATAGGTAGCATTACATAGATAGCACAATACTTGCTAAAACTGAAGATTACTGACACTGACGAAACTGACATAGGTAGTTCAATTGACGAAACTGACATAGGTAGTTCAACTACTGACGAAACTGAATCTGAAACTTATAGTTTCAGATTCACTTAGTTGTCTGTCCTGCTAAGTGTCCGGATCGTCGTACCTCTTGCTTCAGTTGGGTGGGATTTGGCTGCACCTCCACCTCCTCTTCCTCTCCGTCTTCATCGATGATGATGATGGGAGGAGGACGGCGGCGAGCCTGCACAGCTGGCTGTGCGACGATCTGTAGGTCGTCGTCGTCTTCGTGCAACTCTGCTGCGTTTGCATTTGATGTAGCTTGTGCTGTAGCGACATAGCGGTGGTCTGCCCACCGCTGCCTCTGCCCAGCATCGCCGGAGTCGGCCTCCTTCATTGCCCATAGGAGAATGTCGATGGGCATGACCACCTTACCTGGGTTTCCATAGCGCTGCTCCATGCGCTGCTTCTCCTCGCTAGTCGCCTTCTTCCTCACTTCCTCTGCTGCATCTACCAGCCCAATAGCGCTGGTGTACCTCATGGCGACCTTCATGTAGTCGAGGAAGAGTTCTTGGTCGCCGCGTGCTGAACCAAGAAGCATGGCAACCCATCCCTTGCCAGTTGGGAATGGGTTTAGCCATGGGTCTGGGGAAGGGGAAGAGGAAGAACCAGCCATGGTTGGAGCTAGGGAGAGGAGGAGTAGTTGTGGGTGCGGCAGAAGTGAGGTGGATAGGTGTTGGAGTAGTAGTTATGTGGATGAGTTAAGTGGGGGGAGGTGTTGTGTGGCAGTGGAGTAGTAATAGTGAGGAGATTTTACTAGTCTGTACAGGTGGTAGATGTGTTGTATTTAATGTTTAGAGTTTCAGTGTGTTGAAACTTGTGATAATTTGCTGCCATTTCTCATCGGGAAAGTGAAAGTTAGGTTCGAATGTAACCAAACGCAAAAAAGATTTCTCAAGTATTTACAGACATTCATGAACGTAAACCTGATTCATAAACTTAAACCAAATTTAGAAACATTCAGCAATGCTTAGATAGCATGATCCTTAACCAGATTCAGACATAGATAGAGACGAAACATTCAGTACCACGCATTAAAACGCATAAAACATAGATAGTTCGAGCTGATTTAAGCAAACATAGTACTAATACAGACGACGAAGATGACGATAATTTGGTGCTGCATCTCCATTGTTGCATGCTCTCTCACTCTGCAGACGACGAAGATGACGCTGCTCTGAACATTCAGAAGTAACAACAAGAAGTGCAGGCAAATGCAGTATAAAGGAAGAAATAAGTTCAGAGACATACATAAACAGAAAACACAGAGCATGCAGAGAACATGCAGAGAACTAATCCTCTCTTCCTTCGAACGCAGCCAACATCCTAGTCCACCGAGTCCTTGTTACTTGGAATCGATGGAAGCTTGCCATGTCTCTTGCCCACCAGATGACAAGGTCATCCGTGATGTGTGTTCCTTCTGGGAACGCCTCATTGAACTGTTTGACATCGTTGGCGTTGCATTCTGCCATAATCCTGGCAGCCAGCCTCCGCCGTCGCTCCAGCGCGTGCGCTCTGCGATTGGCCCTCGCAGCAGCCCTATCAACCTCCTCATGGTCATCCACTAGCTCTCCTAATGCTGGATCCATCTCTGGCTGAACTAGGGTCCGCGTGCTTCCGCGGCGGCTAGGTTTTGGGTTAGGGGAAAGAGGTTGTACGATCGCTGCGGCTTTTGTAGACAGAATGGCAGGCTTGGGAGGGGGCAGAGAGATCCAATAACCGAGCCCAGTACCAGGCCCAAATTAATAAAGCATAACAGGGCAGCAGGCCCATCTTAGACAAGTTCAGTTTCAGACAAGTGCAGAAACTAAGTGCAGAAACTAAGTGCAGAAACTAAGTTCAGAAACTAAGTTCAGACTTACCATTAGTTACCACTTGCATAGAAGTAGCCCTTCAATTTGGAGCTTGGATACCTCTTCCTTTTGGTCCCTGCCAAACCTTGTGCAGAAGTTGTGGCAGATCTTGGTGCACTGAAGAATTTCTCCCTCTACCTGCAGGCCTGCCCCTTCTGGATGTACCAACAGGGGTTGGTGCTGATGCAGAAGGTCCTGGAGCAGAATGTGATGCTCTATTTGCTGTTGCAGTAGGGACTGATATGGTAGGATTGGCTCTTCTTCCAGTTGTAGCATGGCCTTGAGCTGGTGCAGCTGGTGTATCTGCATAAACTGCCCTGTTTTCCTGCATTCAAGAACCAGGACACATTTAGTGAGGTAAATACCATGGAAAAAGGAAACTTGTAAGTCATGTAATTACCTGATGTTTGTTTTTCCTCATCAGAAGCTTAGGCCTCAGAGCCTTCTGGCAACTTGTATACTTGTGTCCTTCTAGCCCACAGTTACTACATGTTATAGTCCCCATCCTACTACTATCTCTTGGACCTGGAACTTCAAACTGCCCTTTCCTCCTTGCAGTTTGTTTTTTCCCTGCCTTTTCTTTAAAAATAGGAGGCTCAATGTCTGCTGTGTTTGTTTAAGGCCAGCAATCTGGACCAGGGACAGGGTATATAATTTCTTTGTATGTCTCAAAATATAATGTCTTCTTGAAAAATCACTAACATAGTCCTCAGGATGTAGTTTTTGCATGGTAACAGAATATTGTTTTTGTATAATGTCTCCTTGCAGTTTTTGTATATTTTTCCATGTCAACAGAATATTGTTTTTCTTTGCTGGTAACTTGCCATATTGTTTCACCTGCTCTATCAGCGTGGCAATACTTGGCATGTTTCTTGTTCTCTTCTAAAATCTTTGCATAGTTGGGTGTGATTGTCCACCTGCTAATCTGTAACTTCTCTCTGGTCTGCTGCCTCTTGATCATCTACTTGGTCCTAATCCCTTCAAACATTGTCCTTATAGGCTTAGCCCTAACATCCAGTATCATCTTGTTGAACACTTCACTCAGGTTGTTCACCATTAGATCTGTTTTGCATGTATGATCCATAGCAAACCTAGCCCAAGTAGAAGCATCAACCTTTTTTAGCCATTTCCAAGCATCCTCACACTGTGCTTTCAAATCTGCCATCCCTAATTCATGACAATGTTTTGTGTAAGAGTAGCTAGCCTGGTCCACACATTTCTTTAGTTCCTGCCCCCTAAATTCAGGTGCTTGGAAATTTGCATATATGTGCCTAAGACAGTACCTTTGAGGTGAATCAGGGAATACCTCATTTATTGCCTTAAGCAAGCCTTGTGCATTAACAAATTAGTAATGCACATGATCAAACTTAAATAATTCCAATAGGTCTAACCTTTTGCCTGTCAGATATGATGGTGTATGTTCCAAACTTGTTGCCACTACCAATGCAACATCTCAACTGAGTTAAAAACCAAGTCCAACTCTCTCCATCTTCCTTGTCAACCACACCAAAAGTTATGGGGTTGATGTTGTTGTTGCCATCCCTTCCTGTGGCTGCAAGTATTTGTTGTCCAGTGGTTAACTTGATGAAGCATCCATCAAGACCTGGATTAAGTGACAAATTAGCTACAACATAGAACTACTAGGAAACCACTAATTAATAACAGTTAAATCTTCAAAAATTACCTATAAATGGTCTGCAACCATTAAGGAAACCTTCCTTTGAAGCTGCTAAACAGTAGAAAAGATACTTGAATCTAGGAGTAGGTGCTGGGTTTTCTGGATCTTCAAATGTTGTCACTATACACCTGCTCCCAGGGTTTGTATCAAGAACAGCTTGAAGATAATCTCTTAACCTCAAATACTGCTGCTTGTGATCACCTTGCACCACATCAACAGCCTTCCTCCTTGCCCTATATGCCACACTCCTTGACACATCCACTGAAAACTTGGTCTTTGTCTTTTTAATTAATGCATCCACAGGAGATCTAATGTCTTCTCTCAATGCTTCCTATACTGATCTGGACAACCACTTTGTAGTAACCTTTGTGGACTCTGCACATGCTCCACAAGTGTGCACAATATCACACTTCTTGATGCAGAAAGTTTTCTCATGAGCTATTTTAGAGGCAGTGATATATAAATCACATCCTTGTGCTCTCTCTGAGCACCAAACAATAATCCTATCTGGGGCATTTCTATGGTATTGACAGTTCCTCAATGTCCTAATGTGAAAATCCCTAAGTGCATCTTTGTACTCATAAACACTGGTGAAGCACAATCCCTTACAACACTGTTCTTCTGGGTTTGGTAGTTTGGGATTGAACCATACCCTTTCCTTCAACTTCATATTCCTTCTCTTCCTACCACTTGGTAGTTTATAGGATCCTTCAGGCTCATCTTCTTCATCACTAATGCCATAATCACCAGGAAAACATTTTTCATCAGCTTCAGGCAACCAATCTGGTTTTTCCATTTTTTCAGCCTCATTGTGTGATCTAATTGTTGGACCAGGATTTCTCACTGGCTTTAGTTTCTGTGTCATTGGTCTATCTTCATCATCAGATGAAGAAACTGCTTGCAGTTCCACACTGTTGCCATCTGAATCAGACAGAAATTCTGATACATCAATGTCACCTTCAAAATGATTGAGGTCAGCTTCTCTCGGAAGAATACTTTTCTTAAGCTCTTTCTTTCTGTCCATGCTTGTATCCACCAACTTAGTGCAACTTTGTTGGGTGTTAATGCAATGATCAACAAAATAATAATCTCTGTTTTCATCTGCATTACACAGCTCATTTGCTCTCACAACTCTTATGTTCACACTCTTTTCATTTAGAGAGTGAAGCAACATCTGCTGCACATCATCTTCAGAAGATATTTTTTCTAAGCCTTCTATCCCTTTATGAGCATCACTAACATAGTACATATAATCATCAGAGCAGCAACCCTCACTCCTAATAAGAGATATCAGAGTCCCAAATGATATGTCTGACTGGTACATGTTTCTAACAATAGAATCTCTGCCTTCTAAATGGAACCAAATTCCCCATTTTGGGTCATCAATACTGGACAAAAATGGAATGAATTATTATAAAGAATGCACACTGCTAAAGTTTCTAACAATTTGCAATTACTCTGTTATCATACATTAGGGGAAATTGACCTAAAATACATCCTGTCAATAAAACTGAAAAAGAAGAAGATATGTTGTACATGCCGCCTCCCGCACGAGGAAGCTTGCGCCGGCCACGAGGTGCACTTCTTGTCGTCGTCGGTGGTGGAGCCGCCGCCAACTCCTGGGATGGCTCGTCGGTGGTCGAGCCGCCGCCGCCGCCAACTCCAGATTCAGGCTGTTGCGCCGCAAAGCTAGAGCTGCCTAGCCACGTATCGACCTCCGAAAGGTCGACGCGGCCCCCAACTACGTCAGGAGGTTGGCCGCCGAACAAATCGCCGTCGGGGTTTGGATCCACCGCCGCCATTACCACCGCCGCCTAGGGATACAGAGGAGAGAGCTCGGGGAGAGAGATGTGGTTCGGTCGGTCGGCCGGCCGGTCGGTCGTTTTGACCTGGCCCCTGGCTGGTTCCAACCGAGCCGGGCCACTAACGGCCGCCAATGGGGCGCCGTTAGCCGTTAGGGCCACCGTCGGCCTGCCATGTGGGCCATCCCTGTCAATTAAGCGGTTAAAACGGCTAAATGGACGATCAACACGACTTGGTAGTTTTTTGCCACAAAATTTTAAATTTTCAGTAGTTATTAGTCACTTTTAAAAAATGGTAGTTCTGTGGGACGGATACCCCTAATGTGGTAGTTTTTTGTACTCCCGCCGATGGGGCGAAGGGCGGCTTCATCGGTCGTTGGTTAGTCACTCAAATCGCTAGACCACACCTCCAAAGTTGAAGATCACTGTCGACCTGTCTCCCTGTGTATTTGCCCTTTTCTTACCGGCCATCACGATCAACTTTTCTTTACTGGTGCTCGCCTGCACTTCCTCCTCTAGGCTGGAACAAACACAATCTTGTTACTTGTACTAGTAGGCTCTACCCAAGATATCTATCTCCAATTTTCCACTCAGCCTCGGCGGCGCAAAATTTTACGCTTTTTTGGAGGCTCTGCGCATTCGAGCAACCGGCAACGCACGATGTACATTCAGGCAGCGCTGAAACCTGACAGGAAGGAAAGAACTGAACGAAAGCCTGCTCTGTTCATGCACCTGTCAGTCAGAGTGTCACACCAGATCACTTGACGGAATGGAAGACCAGCATCCAACGCACGACCGTGCCTGTCCTACCGGTGCTACGTCGCGTGCCCGGTCACGCGAACCCTAATTAGTCTGTGAAGCATATCTGCATGCATGCGTGGACGGAGATAACACGCCAGACCATTCATGCATGATCCTCATGTACGTACGTGCCATCGACCGGACGGTGCACCAACCGGGACATGCACGCACGTCGAGTCCACGGGAGGCTTGGATTGGACGGAGGCACGCCCAACGTCCGTCCCATCCCATGAATGCTCCTGCCGGACCCCATCTCTGCCGTGCCAGACCTAATATCTCTCCCGTGCTTGGTTGCATGCATGACATATACCGACCTATCACGAGAACGACGTACTGTAGGCCGTATTCAGGAGGCGAGCTGGAGGCAGCTGGCCGGGACTAGACCTTCCCTGTCGTCGACCAATTCCGTTGGTCTCCAACAGTGGCATTTGGTAGTGGTCGCCGTGCGTGCATGTAAATCGCCAGCACTGTCCGAAAGGGAGGCGTGGGAGAACCGTGGGGAGCTCAATTTTGAGGAGGGTGGTGAGCCGACGAGGATAATGCTGAGAGAATTCTTGAACTGTTGCACATCCGTTTTTTTCCTATTGGTGAAGTGTCGTGGCGAGTTGATGCGTTTGATGGGAACGTTGGATGGACAGGCAGACACGGTTTACTGTGCATACGCGAATCGGAATAAGTGTATGGTCGCACATGAATACATGGCGCTTTCTTTGTTTTTGGATTTTTATTGGAATGGCCAGTAAAAGGTACTGTATGATCTGCATAAGCACATGAGTGAATTAACTATTACTCCCACCGTTCCTAAATATAAGTCTTTTTGAAGATTCCAATAAAGGCTACATACGGAGCAAAATGAATGAATCTACTTGCCTCAAAATACTTATATTTAGAAACAGAAGGAGTATATTGCTGCGAACCGTAGAAGAGAAGAGTTAGAGAGGAGAAGAAGCTTCTTAAAAATTGGCGAAAATATCTTCCTACTTTAATAAAAATAAAAATATTCCCTGCAAAAAAAAAATTACAGCACAAAACATTGACGCCCACATACATGCACTAGTATAAAACAAGGCTTTGGTTGAAGCTCAATCTACACATTAATCCCGGTTGCATTACGAACCGGGACTAATATGAGCACTAGTCCCGGTTCGAGCGGCTAGTTCGCCGGGTAGGCATTAGTCCCGGTTCAAATGAGACTTTTAGTCCCGGTTTGAGACACCAACCGGGACTAAATGGGTGCGATGCCCTTTAGTCCCAGTTGGTGTCTCCAACCGGAACTAAAGATTAGACCTTTAGTCCCGGTTCGAGCCACTATCGGGACTAAAGGGGGTGAGGCTTTAGTCCCCGTTGGTGGGACTAAAGATTAGACCTTTAGTCCCGGTTCGAGCCACCAACCGGGACTCAAGGGGTTCTGAAATTTAATTTTTTTTGTTTTTTCATTTGTTTTTAGTTTCTGTATTAAATTGCTTATATCTTTTAGGATATTTGCTGTTTTTGAGTGATTCTTTTTGCATTAGATTAAAAAAAATTCTAGTTTCTGTTTGTGCCATTAGTTTTCAAATTTGAATGATTTAAATATGAATTTGTTCAAATTTGCTTCAAACCCTAGATTGTGAATAATTTGAGTTTAAAATAGTTTTTAATTTAATTCTTTTTGCTCCTAGTCACATGTTAGATTGTTGTCACAGTAAGATTTATTTGCTTATTTTTAGAATAATTTAAATTAGGATTTTAATTAAAATAGTACTGTTTTGCTTATATAGTTGTTTTAGTCCTTTAATTGTTGTTTTCAATTATTTTTAGTTAGTTCTTTCTGTAGATTTTAACATGTTGTAGTATGCTTCTGTTAGACAACAGTAGGTAAATTTTTATAATTAATTAATATTAATGTCGCTACTGTTTTGTATTAATAGTTGTTTAGCCTTTAACAATAGTTGATAGAATTAGTTTTGCTATATTAAAAGGTAATTATTTTTGTCACTTTAATAGAACGTGACTCTGGCTTGGTTAACCTTAGTTGTGACTCTGGCTGGGACGGTGCTAGCAGATGTAGCTGACGGTAGGATTGGATGGACACCATCCCGGACTAAAGGAGTTCCGCAATTTTCAAACTCTACGCGCCCCCTCCCCCCCCCCCCCCTTATCGCCATTTCATTTTTGAAAAAAACAAAAGAAAATGATAAAAACTTCAAAAGTTAAAATCCTTCGAGATGTAGTTATGTTACTACATCTACTAGTTAGGAAAATTAAAAAACATAAATTTTGACATGTTTTGCAAAAAAGTGTTATAAAAAAGTAAAACGGCTATAACTTTTGCATACGATGTCGAAAAAAACGTATAATATATCCGGTTCCGATTTCGACCGCCATAGGCCGTTTTGCAATCTTTTAGAATCCTCAAATTCTGAAAGGAAAAAAGTTATCCTCAAATTTAAGTTTTTTTGAATTTTTGGTCAAACCGTGGTCAAACTAGTTATTCAAGAAATATTAGTGTTACTTAATAATTATTGTTTTTTAGAATAATAGTTTCAAACTCAAACCGTGCTTCATGCTCAAGTTCAACTCCTAAGGGTTAATAGGATTGACAGCTTACTATTGTCAGGAAAGCAACAAGTGCAGAGTTGGAAACTAGGGGGAATAGAACTCGGAAGTTAAGTGTGCTTAGGCCGGGGTAGTGAGAGGATGTGTGACCAGCCGGGAAGTTAGACGATTTGGAATGAGTGGTCCATACTTGAGCAGTGATGAGGGGTGATTAGAGATTAAATTGTCAAATCATTCAGAAATTTAAAAATCAGAAGAAAAAAAATCAAAATTTTATTTTTCAAAAAAATCCAGAAAACAAAATTTACAAAAATTCCTTTAGTCCCGGTTGGTGTTACCAACCGGGACTAAAGGTGGAGCTCCAGACAGCGGCCACGTGGAGCTCCTTTAGTCCCGGTTGGTGTTACCAACCGGGACTAAAGGTGGAGCTCCAGACAGCGGCCACGTGGAGCTCCTTTAGTCCCGGTTCATAAGCAAACCGGGACTAAAAGTTTTGGGCTTTAGTCCCGACCCTTTTGTCCCGGTTCCAGAACCGGGACTAAAGGCCCATTTTCTACTACTGATGCACATTCAAAATATTATTTTTCAAAAAAATAATCAGAAAAAAAAAATAAAAAAAATTCCTTTAGTCCTGGTTGGTGTTAAAGGTGGAGCTCCAGACAGCGGCCACGTGGAGCTCCTTTAGTCCCGGCTCGTAAGCGAACCAGGACTAAAAGTTTTGGGCTTTAGTCCCGACCCTTTTGTCCCGGTTCCAGAACCGGGACTAAAGGCCCTCTGGGACTAAAGGCCCATGTTCTACTAGTGATGCACATACAGTCACCCATATGAACACACACATGAGGTATTAATTCCACCACAACGAGCCTAACCATTTGAGTTACGCTCAGTTCACAATATCTTCCTAAATATGAAGACATAATAATGTATAATTTATGTTACGATTTTGTTTACACAATTTTGAGATGTGTTATTTTATAGCACAGCGAAAGAAGGGCATCTGGTTACCCACTGGCTCTCATTCTGGTTTGGCGTAAAAAAATAACCTCACACCTTTCTTGGAAATATTCTGACATATGACAGTAATGTTGTGTTCCAACCATGGAATATATTTCGAAAGGAATGTTCATGTGCTTAACAAACATGTACATGCATTTGTTAAGAAAAATATTCAAGACTTTAAAAATGTTTATCCGTGGCAACTAAAATGTTGTGTGTGTCAAATAAAATATTTATTGCTCATTTATATAATTGTTTCGATCATTAAAAGTGCTACATATGAAAAGTAAATAAATCAAAGATATACCACTATACATTAAACTTATTATTCCTTATCACAACATATACTAATACTGTAAAATACATATTAGTTAACAAGAATATTTTTCCACATTATGAGAACATAAAGCATCAGTCAAAGAGAATATAATATTTTTAATTACTAATAAAAGGTAAACAGGCAAATGAAAAACAAAACAATAAACGATTTATGAAAAATATATTCAATGATAAAAAAACAAAAATTTAAAGGAAATAAGTATGAAAAACTAAACAAAAGCCCAAAAAATTATTGAAGAAAACTAAAAGGTTAAAAACCAAGGCAAAAGAAGAAGACGACGTAAGTAACGAGCTGAGCCCAGCACAGACGAGTATGTTGTTCAAGCATACTTTGGACACTGAGTGTGCAATAGGATTCACAGAGGATGTAGAGTCCAGAGAATTTTTTTTTAGGGGTGAAAAACAATTTATTCATCACAAAAATCCACATAAAGTGGGATACATGAAGGGTCATGGGGGTTTCCAAGCCACATATGGCGTCCCGGACCCTGCGAAAGAGCAAATTTAGCTAATCTATGTGCCTCGGCACGACCCTCCCAAACAAATTTGTAATTAAACGTAGTAGCACTGAGTTTTATTTTGCTAATGATAGTACCATATCGGCCTCTGATCCCCTTTTGAATGTCCGAGACAACTTGTTTGCAGTCTGAGGCAATGATGAACTGTTGCAGGTTGAGGTCCTCTGCCAAAGCTAAGGCCTCCCGGCAAGCAATTGCCTCCAAAACAGTAGGATCGCATACACCATAAGTGACGAGTGCAGAACTTCCAAGATAGAATCCTTGGTCATCCCTGCAGATAGCAGCAGCAGAGCCTCCCCGCTCGAACCTGACTCCTGCGTCCACATGAATTTTTGCATATCCCATAGGAGGAGCCTTGGGTCTAGCAGCAGGCGACGCATGCGATACCGGTCCCTGGACGGCCCGCGGATTGCTAGTACCAACGATTTCCAAATCTGATATATACCTGTTTACAAACGCATGTGTGGATTGAGGGCTCTGGAAAATACCTTCATGTATCGCCTTTCGTCGTGCCGACCAGATAGCCCACAAAGTTACCGCAAGCAACATGAATTTCTGCTGCGACAGAGTTTCTATGAGAGTAAACATCCATTACTTGGCGGAGGGTTCAATGATTTCCGTAATTTGCTGCACAAGATCACTGTCGCTGAGAGCCCAAGTGCACCTTGAAGCGGTGCATTCGATGAGAGAGTGCCGCCATGAGTCAGGCGCGCCACAAACCCCACAGCTGGCTGAATCTGTCATGCGGCGATGCATGCGTACATCATTTGTTGGTAGCGAGTGTCTGGAAAGGCGCCACAAGAACATCCTCACCTTAGCCGGAACACTCATCTTCCACCATCTTTTCCAGCTGTTCTTCTCTGCGTTTGAACTCGAGGTGCCCGCGGTTCCCTCCAACCATGCTTCTCTTCGCTGCTTCGTTGCTACGAGCATGTTATAAGCTGATTTCACAGTGAACAGGCCATGCTTATCGTAGTGCCAACTCCAAAAGTCAGGAATATTGCGGGTGCAGAGAGGAATCCAAAGAATAACGGTGGCGTCCATTGGCATGAAATTTGCCTCCACCACCATTCTATTCCAAGTTGCAGATGTATGGTCAATTAGTTCCGAGACCAAAGATGGTGGGTTCTGTACTCGGCTGCCGTATGGGCGAAGCATCTCATCCCTAGGGAGCCAGTTATCGTTCCAGATGTGAGTCGTGTCGCCATTACCCACCCGCCTTATTAAACCCTGCTTTAAGGTATCTCTTCCTTCGATGATTGCCCTCCATATCTGACTAGGGTGGCTCCCGAGGCTAGGCTGCAAGATCTCTGAATTTGGAAAGTAAATGCTTTTCAAAAGCCTTGCACTCAAAGTCTCTGGGTTCTGTAACAACCTCCATGCCTGCCTTGCCAACATAGCAAGATTGAACAACTCGGAATCTTTAAAACCCAGACCACCCATACCTTTCGGTTGGTTCATAGTTTGCCAAGAGACCCAATGAGGTTTGCGTTTTCCCTCTTTGCTTCCCCACCAGAATTTTCTTATTAGCATATTGAGGTGTTCACACAATCCTCTTGGGAGCTTGAAGCAAGACATAGAGAATACTGGCACTGCTTGAGCTACAGATTTAACAAGGACTTCTTTACCTGCTGCTGACATTGTGTTTGCAATCCACCCCTGGACTTTGCTCCACAACCGATCCTTTAGATATTTGAAGGCACCATTCTTTGAGTTACCAATGTCAGACGGCATTCCCAAATACTTCTCGTTTAATGTCTCGGTTGGAACATTGAGCAGCTCTTTGATCTCATTCCTCACAGACTCAGGCACTCCTTTGCTGAAGAAGACTGATGACTTTGCAAAATTTATACGTTGACCAGTTGCCTGACAGTATGTGTCCAGAACCTGGTTTACCTCATTAGCACCCACACTATTAGCCTTGAAGAACAGCAGGCTATCATCGGCAAATAATAGGTGATTCACTGGTGGAGCCGAGGGGGCTACCTGCAAACCACTTAAAGTGGATGACTCATTTCTGGATTTAAGGAGGCACGAAAGGCCCTCTGCTGCTAACAAGAACAAGTATGGGGAAATGGGGTCCCCCTGTCTGATTCCACGGGTTGGTGTGAACTCCTACAATTTATTACCATTGAACATTACGGAGAACTTAACTGTGGTGACAAGATTCATCACTATATCCACCCACCGCACTGTGAAGCCCAGCTTTAGCATTATAGCTCTCAAATATTCCCACTCGACCCTATCATATGCCTTCATCATATCAAGTTTCAGTGCACACGATTGATGCTTCTTCGCCTTATTTCGCTTCATAAAATGCAAGCATTCATAAGCAGTTATAATGTTGTCGGTGATCAGTCTGCCTGGGACAAAAGCTGACTGCTCCTCAGAAATAATGTCGGGTAAGACTAACTTTAGGCGGTTGGATATTACCTTTGATGCAATCTTGTACAGTACATTACATAGACTGATCGGTCGAAACTGGGTTAATAGGGTGGGATTTTTTACCTTAGGTATTAGGACTAACACAGTCTCATTGATACTCGCCGCCGTCTCAGTACCCTCGACAATTTTCAGCACCACTTTGGTGACTTCATCACCACATATCTCCCAGTGACGTTGAAAAAATGTGCAGGATATCCATCCGGGCCAGGTGCTTTGAGTGGGAACATTTGGAATAAAGCATCCTTGACCTCCTGTTGGGTATACGGCGCGTTAAGCGATTCATTCATTGACTGGGTGACCTTACGAGGCACAGTGTCCAGAACTTGATTCATGTTTTGGACCCCCTCCGATGTGTAACTCCTCATAGAAAGCTGTAGTCAGAGACTCCATCTCACTTTTATCAGTAGTCATTTGCCCGTCCGGTCTCTGTAAGGATTTGATCTGATTTTTTCTTCTCCTTCTACTAGCTCTAAGGTGGAAAAAATACGTGTTTATGTCCCCATGTGCAAGCCACTCCAATCTTGCCCTTTGTCTCCATAGCATTTCTTCTCTGTGATACAACTCCGTGAGGCGATCGACAATTTTAATCTCCAAATGATTGGGACCTGATCTACCTTGGGAGTCGCGTAACTCCTATAGTTGTCTCCTTAACCAAGAGATCTCCTGCCGAATATTGCCAAAATGAGTGCGATCCCACCTCGATAGATCCCCTGCCAGCACTTGCATTTTGTCCTTTAGCTCTTGGACCGATGAAGCCCCCGTCGCTGTCCATGCAGTCGCGACCACAGCCGGCAGCGCTGGGTCCCTCTCCCAGCATGTTTTGTATTTAAAAGACCTTGGCCCAGAGCTGCATGCATGCACCTCGCTATAACATACGTAAACAGGTACGTGATCGGATGTAGCTGCGGTTTTGTGCTCCAACGTAGCTCCCGGATAAGCAATTGACCAGGAAGGATTTGCAACACCTCTATCTAGCCTGACTCTAGTAAAGGTTCCTCCGGTGACCTTCTTTTCGAAAGTCCAGCTGCTCCCAATGTATCCTATATCTGAGAGGCCACACATATCCAAAGCATCTCGGAACAAATCCATCTGTGCCTGACTCCTCCTGCCGACGCCGTCGTGCTCGTGCGCATGGAGGACCTCATTGAAATCCCCCACGACTAGCCAAGGCAAATCACTCGTTCCGACGATACTGAAAGGATCGATACGGTCGACTAGCGGGGGGGTGAATAGGAGACTACAAATTTTACTCTTTCTTGTCAATTTTAAGGCTTAGCGGATAAAAAGGGTTCACTAGATATGCAACTAGGTGAACACAACCTATATGACAAGCAAGCTCTAAGCTAAATATGCTAGGAAACAAACTAATTAGCAAGCCAATAAGCATACAAGGCTAAGTAAAGTGCGGGAAAGGATTAACCACAAGTGAGACGAGGACGCGGATTTTATCCCGAAGTTCACTCTTCCTTGGGGAAGAGCTACTCTCCGTTTGGAGCGGTGCCGGAGCCAAAGCTTGCGGAACACCACCGAAGGCTCACCGTAATCTCCTTCGAGTCACCCCCAACGGATGAGCCTCGAATCACTCGGGGTTGGTCTTGAAGGCGACCACCACACATTTACAAACTTCTCCGGAGCACACCACAAGCAAGGAAGCTTCCGGAGGAACCTCTAACCGCCTAGGAGCCCAAGCTCCAAGAGTAACAAGTCATGGTGGATGAATGTTGCGGGGAACGCGATTTGGTTTGGTCAAAGTGTAGATTGGGTCTTGCTCTCCCAATCCCCAAAGTTTCAACAAGATTGGGTGGAGGGATTGAGAGTAGTGAGCAAAATGGGGTGTAGCAATGGAGGAGCTCAACAAGACATTAGGGTTGAGGGATGGAGGAGGAAGAAGGGGGCTTATATAGTGTTCTTGGCCGGGAGGGGATTTCTGCCCGTTGGACCCCGTGCGCACGGGCCAAGTCAGCCCCGTGCGCACGGGGTGTCCAATGAGTTTCGAGGTACCCTGCGCGCACGGGGGTCAGAGACCCCGTGCGCACGGGGTGTCCCGAAATATTCTGACTACCCCGTGCACACGGGGTGTCCAGAAGATTTCTGATGAGACATCACAGGACACCACGGCAAAGCACACAATAAGTGGAATATCTGAGGAGGTGTAGGAGGGCTGGTGTATCTGTCTTGGAGGCATTCCCACATGACACTAACTCCACGAAGACCCCTCTTGATAGTGCGGTTTTACCTACGACTCAAATCGAACCAAAACGAAAAAACTTCGAGTCGCCGGTAACCACGCCTTTGATCTTTTTGGACTGGGGGGTCGCACACCTCCATCAATGGACACCTTGGAACCAAAGTCCTGAGATAAACTTTAGCAACCAACATTAGTTCCACTAACCACATTGTCATCACACCAAAATATAATCTAAGTGATACTTGCACTTTCAATCTCCCCCTTTTGGTGCATTGATGACAATATGGTTAGGACATGGCATACAGGATACAACTTAAGTAAACAACCATGCGACAATAGTTGATCAAAGGAGCTCCCCCTATATATGTGCAAGGAAAAAAATGCTTGATTATGCATCAAGCACACACATATGAGGCTCCCCCTAGATCCACATTGTCAAGGCATGCGATCAACATAATAATACCCAACACGGTGCCTAGATCACATGCAAGTGTGGTGAGCAGAAAACGTGAGACTAACCTATAGAAGCTTGATCATACTCCACAAGATATATCAACATAAGCATAGATAAATTCCATAAAGTAGATAGTCTCTCACATAGACTAGGTAGCGCACGACCACACCGTGAAAGCAAGTAAATAAGAGTATCTCAAGCCAAATAAACACAACCAAAACAAACGAGGGTCCTTGAGATCTCACCCAACTGAAACCAACTGCAAACGCCCCTAATATAACACTTCTCCCCCTTTGTCATCAAGACAACAAAAAGGGAAAAGGCGATGCTAACGAGACTCTAGACAAGAGGAGGTGCGCTCGAAGCATCATCATCATCATCAAAGTGCCATCCCTCCAAGGGAAAAGAACGAGCTGTGGCCACACTGTCGTTGTCCTCGGACCTTGGACCAACCTCCTCACCAGCTGCAGCACGCTCAGCCTTCTTCTGACGCCTCACCAGCTTGCCCTTGTTGATCTCCTTGACCTGACGGCGCTGAATGGACTGACACATTTTGAACATGTTGCTCACGGTCTTCAGAAGAGACTTCTTCTCCTCTCTGGTGAAACTGGCATCAGTAGCGACCTGCTTCCCTTTGCTACGTGGAATCTGCACATAGGATGAACATCCCTCAGTGTAGGTAGCACGACCCTCAAGCCTGGGGTTGCGCCCCTTCTTGGGAGGCACATATGGTGGAGGAGCAGCCGGAAGCCAGTTGGCATCACGCTTCGGAAAAGGAGGTGCGGTACTTGGCAATGTACCTGGTGGGACAGACAGACTCAATCAAAGCTTGGATGAACGGAGCATAGATGCATGACTTGTTCTCCTGAACACACTGCCTGATCTCAAAGAACATGAAGTCCAGAACATCCACTTTCTTCTTGTCATGAAGGTAGACAAAGATGTCCAACATGGAGCTCCTCAGATTGTGAGAGTCCCCGGTCTTAGGATTAAGCGTGTACCTAAGAATGTGACGCATAGTATCATAGGTTGGCTTCAAATGTTTGATAGAACCGGTGGTGAAGGCCTTGTCTGGCTTGTAAGCAAAAGCAATCTCATCCTTGTCTCTACCTGTCTCCCGAGCACGGCCATACTCAGGATGCTCCTCAGCAAAGAACCGATACGGAATGATGTCAGAGAACTTGGCCATGGAGGCCTCACACTCATATGTGCCAGACATCCAAGTCATAGTGCGAGCCTCATCATTGTGGAAGTATACGGTGGCAAAGAACTGCATCACAAGATCTTCACTGTACGGATGGTGGAAGGCGACGAACGGGATCAAGCCAAGCCTCCCAAGAGCATTATACACACCGGGATAGATATGATCATTGTCCCGAAGAGCCTCCACATTGATTTGCTTGTGGGGGGCAAACTTGTTTTTCTTGGTCATGATCAGCTCAGAGAACACACGGTGTTGAAAATCACTCTTGAATCTTGGGTCAACCCCTGCATCAGTGTTTGGCACATAGGGGAAATCCTGCCTGCGAGCCCAAAGCTCTGGCTTGGTCCACTTAGAGAGAGGTAGATTCTTGACATTCCGACCTCCTGGGAGCACATGTTCCTCTCCTTCCTCCTCATCAACATCATCAGCAGAATCATCCTCATCTTCTATCTCTGCATCTGCGGGGTTCTCATAGTGAGCATCTTCCTGCGAATCATACTCCTCTTCTGAATCCTCGAAGGATTCAATCACTGGCTGCTTGGAGGCGGCACGACGAACACGGCCCAGCTCAGAGCCCTGACCAATTCTTTCGGACGGCTGATGAAGAGCCAAAGTGAATCCCTGGAACCTGCCTTGGTGCGCTTGCGACAGAGCTCGGACCTCTTGTCAGCAGAGTCTGAAACACAACAGCAACAAAACACGAGAGACACAAATAAGTACAAGTGCTCGAGAAGCTGGCGAGGAATGGAAGACAGAGAAGAAACAGGACGGGCACCACTGTGTACCCCGTGCACACGGGGGTCCCGTGCGCACGGTACAAGGCCCGTGGACACGGGGTTCGCGCAGCGGCAACCACTTCCAGATCAAGATCCAGGAGTGAGTGCGGCAGGGAGAACCGCCACAGTAATGCCCATCCGATTCTAGTCTATCACAAGGGAACGACTGGCCTAGACTAGTAGAGGAGGAAACCCTAGACTAATAAGGATCCAAGGAGGAAAAAGAAGGACAAGGGGAGGGGGATACCAGAGGAGGACCCCATCCCGGGAGATCTCCACGGAGCAGCGAAGTCCCACGGCGCACGGAGGAGCACCGGCGACAAGGAGGCGACGGCGGCGGCCTGGAGGCGATCTGGGGCGTGGAGGGGGCGACTGGGTGGGAAAGAACCCAACCTCCCCCCCCCCACGTCCCACCTCTTCAGGGCCAGAAACCGCTGACCCCGTGTGCACGGGCTAAAGGCCCCGTGCGCACGGTACAAGGGCCGTGGGCACGGGGTATCCAGAGGATTTTGACAGGAAGAAGCTTGTTGGGTTATGGCTGAATGCAAATTCTTACCAAGACCCCAAAGAGCATTTCCGCCTCACTTCTGAACACGTCGCAGAAGAAATCCAACACTACTAGAAAGGAGTATGTGTAGCACTTGCACTGGAAGAGAATCGAGAAACACACACACACCGAAACACGAACACAAGGACAAGAAGAACCACACAAAAAATAAAAAAAGATCCAACCTCCAACGGAGGGCGGTGGCCGAAGCCACCATGTTTGAGTTTGTTTGGTATGGCACCGCGAAGATATGAACCTTGGGCCCAAGACCAATACTCATCTTTGAAGCACAAATGCCATCTTCAAATGGCTAATGTGAAAGATTTTGTTCAATTTATGCACTAGTAGGATAAGATAGCTCATTAGTTGAGCTAGCTCCCCCTACTTAGGTGCCTACATCTAAAACAAGATACTAGTAGAGTATGTGTGTGTATGCAAGAACCTCAATCCAAGTTACTTATATCCACGATATTCAGCTCATGCCTTAACTCGCGGAATCTTGCTTCATCAAGTGGCTTGGTGAAAATGTCGGCAAGTTGCTTCTCGGTGTTGACATGGAATAAATCAATGTCTCCCTTGGCCACATGATCTCGAATGAAGTGATGACGAATCTCAATATGTTTGGTTCGGCTATGTTGCACTGGATTGTCGGCGATCTTGATTGCACTTTCATTGTCACAAAATAGAGGCACTTTGTCACATTTGACACCATAATCCATCAAAGTTTGCCTCATCCATAATAATTGTGCACAACAACTTCCTACGGCAATGTACTTGGCCTCGGCGGTTGAAAGGGACACACAATTCTGCTTCTTTGAAGACCAACTTACCAATGACCTCCCTAGGAATTGACATGACCCAGAAGTGGACTTGCTGTCTACCTTGTCTCCGGCCCAATCCGAATCCGAATATCCCAATAACTTGAAAGTTGCTCCTTTGGGATACCAAAAGCCCAAGTTTGGGGTATGAACCAAATATCGAAGGATTCTTTTCACTGCCGAAAAATGGCTCTCCTTGGGAGCGGATTGAAATCTTGCACACATACACACACTCAACATAATATCCGGCCTAGATGCACAAAGGTAAAGCAAAGAACCGATCATAGAGCGATATACCTTTTGATCCACATCTTTACCATTGGGATCAAGATTAAGTTGGCCATTTGTGGGCATGGGCGTCTTCATGGGCTTGACATCTTGCATTTTGAACCTCTTGAGCATGTCTTGAATATAAAGTGCTTGGTTGATGAAGGTTCCTCCTCTCAATTGCTTCACTTGAAATCCGAGGAAAAACTTCAACTCTCCCATCATGCTCATAGCAAATTCCTTGGTCATAAGATTCTCAAACTCAACGTTAATAGCATGGTTAGTGGAACCAAAAATAATATCATCAACATATATTTGGCACACAAACAATTCTCCTTTTACCCTCTTCGTGAAGAGAGTGGAATCTATTAACCCGATCTGGAACCCCTTCTCGCTTAAGAACGCCGTAAGGTGATCATACCAAGCACGAGGTGCTTGTTTAAGTCCATAGAGCGCCTTATGGAGTTCATAAACGTGAGAGGGGTGATCGGGATCTTCGAAACCGGGAGGTTGTTTGGCATACACCAACTCCTTAAGAGGACCATTAAGAAATGCACTCTTCACATCCATTTGATACAATTTAAAATCATGATGTGAAGCATATGCAAGCAAGATACGAATGGACTCAAGACGGGCAACGGGGGCAAAGGTTTCACCAAAGTCCAAACCTTCAACTTGGGTGAACCCTTGTGCCACTAACCTTGCCTTGTTTCTAGTGACTTGTCCATGCTCATCTTGTTTGTTCTTAAAGATCCACTTTGTTCCAATGACATTGTGATGTTCTTTGGGTCTCTTCACAAGAGTCCATACTTTGTTGCGGGTGAAGTTGTTGAGTTCTTCATGCATGGCATTTACCCAATCCGGGTCGTCAAGTGCATCTTCAACCTTAAGGGGCTCAACACAAGAGACAAACGAGTGATGTTCACAAAAGTTTGCCAAACATCTACGAGTAGTTACCCCTTTGTTGATGCTTCCATAAATGTTGTCGGTGAGATGTTGAAGATGCTTTAACTTGGCGGCCGCTTTTTGCACTTTAAGGGTAAGCTCTTCCTCACTTGGTTTTGAACTTGTGGAAGAAGCTTGGCCTTGGGAATGCTTTAGCCTTGGAGACACCCTTCTCTTCACAACCTCTAGTTCTTGATCACTTGGATGTGATGATGTGGAAGACACTTGAGGTTGGGATTGATCTTGATCTTGATCAAGAGCTTGACCTTGGGCCTCACGGATTGGTTCTTCGCCATTTGGTTGAGCTTGCCCTTGATCTTGCTCGGGAACATGAGGGACTTGATCTTGTTCTTGGATAGGTTCATGATTTCCCATAGCATCTTGACCTTGTGGTGGCGGTGATGACTTCCCTTGTGGAGAATCCACAAGAGGGGCTCTTACTCCTTCTTCTTCTACTTGGACTTGGGGTGTTTCTTGTGGACGAATGTGGCCTATCCCCATAGTCCTTATAGCTTGTGAAGGAGCCTCATCACCTACAACACTAGGAACAATTTGCTCCGCACGGGAACCGTTATCTTCATCAAACTCCACATTTACCGTTTCCTCAATACATCCGGTGGATTTGTTGAGAACACGGTAAGCATGAGAGTTTGATGCATATCCAACAAATATGCCCTCATAAGTTTTAGGCGCAAACTTAGCTAAACGGGATTTCTTATTTAGAATGAAACACTTACAACCGAATACTCGAAAGTATTTGACGTTAGGCTTTCTCCCGATTAGGAGTTCGTAGGGAGTCTTGTTCTTGAGCTTACGAAGATAAAGCCGGTTTGTAGCATGGCACGCGGTGTTGGTGGCTTCGGCCCAAAGCTTGTATGGAGACTTGTACTCGTCAAGCATGGTCCTTGCCATATCAATGAGAGTCCGGTTCTTCCTTTCCGCAACACCATTTTGTTCGGGAGTGTATGGCGCGGCATATTGATGCTTGATCCCCTCATCGCTCAAGAACTCGTTCATAGTGTAATTTTTGAACTCGGTGCCGTTGTCACTTCGAATTGCCTTGATCTCACAATTATGTTGACGTTGAGCTTCTTTGGCAAAGTTGATGAAGGTGTCTTGAGTTTCATCTTTAGTCTTGAGAAAGAACACCCATGTATATCTTGTATAGTCATCGACAATGACAAGGCAATACCTCCTCCCTCCCAAACTATCATAAGATGGAGGCCCAAAGAGATCCAAGTGAATGAGCTCGAGAGGCCTCAAAGTGGTAATGATAGTCGTCACCTTATGAGCTTTTTCATGAAGTTTTCCGGAAATGCAAGCACTACAAGGACGATCTTTGGCAAAAGACACATTGGTTAGTCCAAGGATGTGCTCCCCCTTTAAGAGAGCTTGTAAATTTCTCATGCCAACGTGTGCTAGCCGACGGTGCCAAAGCCACCCCACGTCGGCCTTGGCCATTAGACATGTTGCAAGATAAGTTTTCTCATTAGAGAAATCAACCACGTAAAGGTTGTCTTCAACATGCCCAACAAAGACCACTTTGAGATTGCTTCTCTTAAAGACGGTCACATGAAATTCACCGAAATGAGAATCATAACCGGCACGTGCCAATTGAATCATAGAAAGTAAATTGTAGTGAAGGGATTGAACAAGCATGACATTCTTAAGTGATGCATCACTAGAGATTACCACCTTGCCCAAACCCAATACCTTGCCCTTGCTATTGTCACCAAAAGAGATGTTTGAAGTGGCCTTGAGCGAATCAATGAACTCCACAAGCATCTCCCTCTCTCCGGTCATATGATTGGTGCAACCACTATCGATCACCCATTGTGTTCCACCGGAGGTATAGTCCTACAAGAATCAAGCTTTGATTTTAGGTCCCCATTTTGCAATGGGTCCTAGAGAGTTAGCAACAAGGGTCTTAGGAACCCAAATAGTCCAAGCATAATCATCATAGTTAGTGCCAACAAATTTAGCAAAGGTATAACCATCATCTCCTCTCATGAGGACATAAGATGGGTTGTTCTTGCCGGCAAACTCTTTGGGAATGGCCTTGTCCCTAGTGACCTTGCCATCCCCAACATTCCCTTTTTCCTTCTCCTTCTCCTTGTACCCTTCATGAACAAATGCTATCTTTTGTTGGGGAGGAGGAGTAGGACCGATCTTCTTCTTGTGGCTCTTCTTCTTGGTCTTCTTCTTCTTAGAAGAGGGGGTCAAACCCAATTCCCTCCTTGGCAACACACTCCTTTTGGTTGCTCAAGAGGTCATTGAGGTTTTTCTCCCCTTGAATGCACGACACAAGCCCTTTCTCAATTTAGGCTTTTAACTTCTTATTCTCCTCTTGGAGAGAGGTGCAATCATGAGCAAAGTTAGCCGTACAAGATTCATCTTTTAAATCAATATGAGGGACGGAAGTAAGAGCCTTAATGGTTGTAGCTTTAAGTTGAGCATAAGACTCGGTGAGGGCAATGAGGTCACCTTTGACAACCTTGGAACTAGTCACAAGGAGCTCATGTTCCTCAACAAGTCTCGTGTGATCAACTAGAAGCTTTTCAACCCTTACTTTAAGGGCATCTTTGTTCTCAAGAGCAAGTTGCAACGCATCATCGGTTTTAACGAAGTCAATTTTATGAGAAGACAAGGCTTCCTCAAGTGATGCTCTCATGACACTCTCTTCATGTAGCTCGTGCTCAAGGAGTTCGACTCTCTCTCTTTTTCCTCTATGAGGAGGTTTTCAACGTTCTCAATAAAATCATCGCGTTCGGCGAGTGATTTAAGGAGATCGCTAAAACGAGCACGAGCTTTACCATGAAGAGTTTTCATGAAAGCCATCAAGGATTCCTCATCATTATCCACACCATCATCACACTCATCCTCCACTATCTCACATGAAACATTGGGAGTGTGGATGAAGGGTTTTAGAGATTTGGACTTTGTTTTTACCTCTTTGGCCATGAGGCAATGATGAGTGAACGGCTTGTCCTCGTTGGGAGAGTCGAAGAGGCCGGTGGTGGAGGAGGAGGTAGTGGCATGCATGGCAATGGCGGCCGTGCCCACATGATCATCATCACCGTCATCTTCATCTCCGGACATGTACTCCTCATGAACAAGAGCCTTGTCATCTTTCCTCTTGGAAAACTTGGTGAACTTCTTCTTCTTGAGCACAAGCTTCTCGGACTTGTCTTCACGTCTCTCATAAGGACAATCGTGCACAAAATGTCTTGGGCTATCACAATTGTAGCATTTTCTTCGTCCAAACGATCTTCCTTGCAGATTCTTCCCTTTGTTTGCCATGGTCCCGGAATATTTCTTGACCAAGAGAGCCAAGTCTTCCGCAAAGTCATTTGCCGGGCATGAGGTGTCAACATCTTCCTCACAAGTCTCTTCAACAACTTCTTCATCCCTTGAGGGTTGGGCAACTACTTTCTTGGCCTTCAATGCAAGATTTGAGTTCTTGGTGGCTTGAGCTATGGCAAAGGTCTTCTTGGACTTGGTCTCCAAAAGAACATGAGTTGAGAAAGTTGATACAACTTGTGCCGCGGTCAACTTTTGATAGTCCGGGCGTTGATGTATCATCATCACCATGGTATGTTCCGTGAGAACCATAGCATCAATGAACTTGTCCTTAATGAAATCATCATTTGCCCAAGTGCACCCAAAGTTTCTCAAATTGAGCACAAGAGACTTCAACCTTCGATATACCTCTTCCGCGGACTCACCCTCATTTCTCACAAATAGGTTGACTTCTTGCTTGAGCAAAGCCAACCGAGATCTTCGAATTGCTTCATCACCTTCGAGGGCCTCCTCAAGGCAATCCCAAATTTCCTTGGCGGTCTTGAGTAGAGCAATGGAGTCACTATAGTCATCGGTCACCGCGGTGCGCAACATGTTGTGGGCGGTAGCATTGAGTTGATCATCAACCGCTTCTCTTGGAGTGAGATTCATGGGATCCTTGGGGTTGAAACCGTTGACCACAATCCACCATAGTTGTGTAGATGCACTGCGAATATGAGACTCCATATCTAGCTTCCACTTAGCAAACGCGTTAGCTTTCAAAGGGGGCGGAGGCCCCACAGGATTAATGCGAGGGTGCTGCAAGGGTTGTGGTGAGTAAAAGGGTTCCACGGCATTGTACTTGGGAACTTGAGTGCGAGCCGGGGATGCAAGAGGTTCTCTCAAATCATCCGCACCATGAACCGCATTTGGATCAAATGAGTTTGAGGCGGATGTCGAGGGCTTTAAGCGAGCATCAATTTCCTCCTTGACCGAGGAGCGAACTTCTTTCAACATAGCAGTTTTGAGGTCCGCAAACATTGAAAGAATATCGGCCGCGGTCAACGGGGCCCCCGGGTTAATGGGGGCGACAGGAGCAACGGCCGGAGCAACAAGTGCGTCGGCCGCGGCGGGGGGTAGGTTTTGACCATCCTCCGCAAGTGGTGCGTCACCTCCCTCATTCCCTAGATCGACCATATCCTCTAAGGTTGTAAAACCTTATATTAGAGCACGAGGCTCTAATACCAATTGAAAGGATTGATACGGTCGACTAGAGGGGTGGTGAATAGGAGACTACAAATTTTACTCTTTCTTGTCAATTTTAAGGCTTAGCGGATAAAAAGGTTTCACTAGATATGCAACTAGGTGAACACAACCTATATGACAAGCAAGCTCTAAGCTAAATATGCTAGGAAACAAACTAATTAGCAAGCCAACAAGCATACAAGGCTAAGTAAAGTGCGGGAAAGGATTAACCACAAGTGAGACGAGGACGCGGATTTTATCCCGAAGTTCACTCTTCCTTGGGGAAGAGCTACTCTCCGTTTGGAGCGGTGCCGGAGCCAAAGCTTGCGAAATGCCACCGAAGGCTCACCGTAATCTCCTTCGAGTCACCCCCAACGGATGAGCCTCGAATCACTCGGGGTTGGTCTTGAAGGCGACCACCACACCTTTACAAACTTCTCCGGAGCACACCACAAGCAAGGAAGCTTCCGGAGGAACCTCTAACCGCCTAGGAGCCCAAGCTCCAAGAGTAACAAGTCATGGTGGATGAATGTTGCGGGGAACGCGATTTGGTTTGGTCAAAGTGTAGATCGGGTCTTGCTCTCCCAATCCCCAAAGTTTCAACAAGATTGGGTGGAGGGATTGAGAGTAGTGAGCAAAATGGGGTGTAGCAATGGAGGAGCTCAACAAGACATTAGGGTTGAGGGATGGAGGAGGAAGAAGGGGGCTTATATAGTGTTCTTGGCCGGGAGGGGATTTCTGCCCGTTGGACCCCGTGCGCACGGGCCAAGTCAGCCCCGTGCGCACGGGGTGTCCAGTGAGTTTCGAGGTACCCCACGCGCACGGGGGTCAGAGACCCCGTGCGCACGGGGTGTCCCGAAATATTCTGACTACCCCGTGCGCACGGGGTGTCCCGAAATATTCTGACTACCCCGTGCGCACGGGGGTCAGAGACCCCGTGCACACGGGGTGTCCAGAAGATTTCTGATGAAACATCACAGGACACCACGGCAAAGCACACAATAAGTGGAATATCTGAGGAGGTGTAGGAGGGCTGGTGTATCTGTCTTGGAGGCATTCCCACACGACACTAACTCCACGAAGACCCCTCTTGATAGTGCGGTTTTACCTACGACTCAAATCGAACCAAAACGAAAAACCTTTGAGTCGCCGGTAACCACGCCTTTGATCTTTTTGGACTGGGGGGTCGCACACCTCCATCAATGGACACCTTGGAACCAAAGTCCTGAGATAAACTTTAGCAACCAACATTAGTTCCACTAACCACATTGTCATCACAGCAAAATATAATCTAAGTGATACTTGCACTTTCAGATACCCCTCATCATATCCCAGGTTTTGTATCGTTCATTGACTTGTGCCTCCCCGTACACAAAAGTAACTCTTGTCCTGTGATCAACCATTGCATCAACAATTGCATCAATGTGGTAATCAGAGTACCCGACAACTTCAAGCTTTATTTCATCATTCCAAAAAATACATAGTCCTCCACTCCTTCCACGACTACTAACAGCAAAAATTTTATTGAAACCTAAAGTGCCTGCTAGATTCTCTACTCGAGAGCCCTCTAATTGAGTTTCGACGATACATGCGATAGAGGGGGCAAGTTGCCTCGTGAGATCACGAAGCTCACGAACTGTCGCGGGTTTGCCAGCCCCGCGGCAGTTCCAGCATAGAAGACTCATTGCGCTCGGCGCGACTCCACAAGGGAGCCCGCCAAACGCGCATCAAAAGGGTTGTTGCTGCTTGTTGCATTCAGGTTTCCTTGTTCAAACATCAACACAGTAGCTTTCGTCCTCTTTGGTTCTTGCTTAGAGGTTGGGCTAGGGGGTACCACCGCAGGGGGTAAAGCCAGAGGAGCTTGACCCGAACTGTTTTTTGCAGCATATTCTGGCACAACTGGCGCTCCCAAGCTGACTTGTGCTGCTCCACGCTTTATGTTGCCTTCAGCCCCTACCATGTCTATATCATCGTTAAGACTGGGATCATCCCGTCCCATGTATTCTATGCTTTCATGCTGGCCTGCACCCCTTTGATTGGCACCACGGCCAGCTCTGCCTCTGCCTCTACCACCACCTGATGCACTGTCGGCTCCAGGTCCTCGCCCTGGCCCCTTGAACCAATCAGCTCGAAGATTTTTGAAAACTAGTGCAGATGGAGGATGAATCCCGTTGCCACATTCTTTATATAAGTGACCTAACATACCACAGACGGCGCACCAGTCGGGCAGTCGCTCATATTTGACCCTGAAGATCTCCCTCTTCTTCTTAATCACCAAAGAAACAGCGTTCTTGAGAGATTTTGTGACATCCACCTTGACACGCACCCTGAAAAAATTGCCTTCGAAATCTTGGGATTTGGGTTCAGCATAGATGAAGTCTCCGACTGTGCCAGCAAGGGATTTGATCAGGCCAAAAAACAGTTCCGGGAGGTCGTGGGTCTGAATCCATTTTGTTCAAGCTAATCGATGACGGTCTGGTGATTCCATCATATGGCTCAATGACGACCGCCTTGCCTTTGAAGGTCCATGGCCCGTCTTCCATTACCCGCTCCCAATCCCCGAGGCAAGAGAACTTCAGGGTGTATAGGTTATCCTCCAGGGGACGAAATTTAACTTCCTGAGCAAGATCCCAGGCAACCCTCATGTTGCGAAAGAACCAATACTGACTATACGGCCTGTCGATGTGTACACGAGCAATTGCCATCCAACGAGCAGCTTCCTCCGGTAAATCACCGTCCTCCACAACTATGTCCACCAAGTCATCCTCCTTCAACCCTAGCTCCTTCATCATTGATTCCATGTCGCTCATCGTCGCTCCAGAAGCCGACGTCGAGCCCTCCATCGTATCTCTTGCCCGAGAAACTGCGGATTCCGCGGGCGGGATGTTCCCAAAACTGGCCTCCAGTCTGCCACAACGCCAGCCACCCGAGGGCGTCGGCGATCGGTGGTAGGGAAGCGGTGGGGATCGCGATCTCCATGTCAGGCGCGCCGCCGCCGGGAGGAAGAGAAAACCCTAACTAGAGGGGACTAGTTGTGACACTCGCACTTGTCAGGTGGCAGCGGTATAGTCCAGAGATAAATTTATTTGGTAGTTTCCATCTTCTCCACAAAACACATGATATGAGGTATTGGCCTAGTCCATGTTTTTCATGGCCGAATATCATCCCAGAAAAGTGCTTCCCATTTCTGTCCCTTCCTGTAACGAGCAATAAACCAAGCTCACCTACATCTTTTATACATGGGCCAGCCTTCGGCACAACCCATGGACAAGTAAATTTCTTTTCTATATAAATATTTAAAATTAATATATTATTTTTAATAATCTTCATCAAATAATAAATAAGTACAAGCATTAATGTGTTTCAAGTAATACATGGTCACACAAATAAAAACGGTTTATGCAATTTAAAGATGCTTATAAATTCTAAATGTTCTTGTATGTGACATCAAATGTTCTTGTGATGCAAGAAAAAACATTTACATATATGCAAAAAAAAATGTTCATATATGTTTTAGATTTCCCTATGGAAATAATGACCATATATCTCAATCTGATATCCATTTTTTGAAAAATAATATTCAAGTGTTCATAATAATGGTCTTGTATATCTCATAAAATATATCAATGTATTTTAGGTAGGGAAAACAAAGAGAAAACGAAAAGGTGAGAAAAACAGCAATACTGGTCCAATGGGCCGGCACATGTAGCCATGTAGGGTAACACCGTGAGTGGACATTGCATATCGCTCATCATCATCATACCAGACATCTTAATGTTTTGAAACTCCAATGATAAGACGAGTGCCGTTCCACGCAAAAAAAGGAAAAGCGGAGGCCTTTCCAAAGCCTTGTTCTTGGGGCAACTAGGGTATTTCCTATTTGACACACTCTCTTTCAGGAGGGAGATTCTATTCCCCAATCTGT